>NC_052490.1:11602853-11709343 GCF_009730915.1 Dioscorea cayenensis subsp. rotundata
GAAAGCTCCAACGTCAAATGAAGAAGCGAATTGATAAGTGCTTGTATATAACTAAGTATAGTTTTCTTATACTGAGCATCATTTTTATCAATTTTATGGCTCATTTATGTGTATTTGTGCTCTTTTGTGCATTTAGGGTTGTGGAGACAAGTTTGGAAGAAAGAAAGCAAAAATAAATCATGAACGCAATTTTTGAGAGATCTTTTACATTGAACAAGGATCAAGGCACAAGTTGTGATTACATGCATGTGGGTGTGTGCCAACCTCTAAAAGTGTGCAAATGAACCTATAAATTAGAGGGGCACAAAAGCAGACACACTCATATGTTCCAACTTGTGTAATTTTTTCAAAAGCTTCATTAATGTGTTTGAAAAGTGAAAATGCGACGTGATCTACTGCATGGATGCGTGCCCAACCTTGCGGCCTCGATGAAGAAAAATGAATTCGGGAGTACTTTGGCAAAAAGTACTGTAGTAGTTTAATGTAGCAAATCGTTGTAGCAGTTACTGTTCATAGAACGTAGAAAATGAAGAACCTGGAAATTCACACGCCCGTGTGGAAATTCCACATGGGTGTGCGAAACCCCGATTTTAGCCCTTTAAATACCGCTTCAAGAGTTTATTTTGGGGATCTTTTTCCTATCATTTGCCTATCTTTTGGAGAGAGCGCAACTAGGGTTTAAAGAGACTTTTGTTAGGCTTTTGGAGCGTTTCTACGGCTTTAGACATTGATTCAGCGAGCTGTGCCCTAGGCTTGACGGAGGAGTCTTTGGAAAAGACGAGACGGCTCTTGAAGACCATCGACACATACGACAAGGGGGTTATCTTTATGGATTACTTGCACTTATTCTTGATTTCATCTTTGATTTTGTATTGCTCCATGGAGAGCTAAACCCCTAGTGGGTGCTTGGACTTGTAAACCCTAGGATAATTTTGTTTCATTGACTCTTGTTTTGCTTCTTTAATTGATGTTTTAATTGAGTTCCATCCTTAAATGCTTGTTGAATTGATTTTCCCTTAGTGTAACACTAGGGCTGAAAATCTATCTAGGTAATCCTTTTGAATGAGTGACACTTCATTAGGGTTAAACTTAGCAAGGTTGAAGAGGGTTGAGAGGGTGAGTCGAGAGATAGTGGAACGCCCTCTTTCCCCTCCGATGTGATTTATCTTACCTCCACATTCCATGAGTTCTTTGCAATCATGATAGAGTAAAGTACTAAGAGACAAAATCCACTGGAGCTTAGTTGCACAAGCAACAGAGTGAAGTGTTGAGTAATCCTTAAGTACTGGGGCTTAATTATGATTAGGGATATTTCTCCTGAACCAAAGGGTTTGATCTAGATTAGGAAATATGGTTTATCACTTGGAGTCCTTAGAGATTTAACCAGTCCCACACAGTATGAGGTGTTGAGAGTATCCGTTTCTGCCGGGGTATAGTGTAGAGGGCTGGGAGTGAGAGTGAAGAAGCTAAGCAAGTAGAAGAAGAAGAAAGAAGGCCTGTTTCACTGGTTGTCTCAACAGAGGTGGGAATATTTCCCAAGTTATCTTACTTTTTCAGCTTATGTAAGAAAATTGTATGTTGTAACCGAATTAGTCAATAAATTCGGACATTATTTATTTGGTCATTTTTTTATTATCATAACAAACCAGGAAGCCCTTAAACACTTATGCCAACAAACTATACAGACACCAAAACAGCAGTAGTGGTTGCCCAAATTGTTGGGATATGATTTCAAAATTGAATACAAGCCTGGCATGGAAAATGTGGGAGCTTATGCATTATCAAGAAGTTTTTTATTTGCTTTTCCAACTATACAATGCACATTGTTATCTCAGATACAAAAATTAAAGCAACAAGATTCATTTTGTCTACAAAAAATTCCTGAATTGTAGGACAATACTTCTCCTAATACCAGTTTTTCTTGGTGCCATAATTAATAGTGGAAACACAACAAGATAATAGTTCCTTCTGACAACAATTTAAGGAATCAATTGTTATATGAATATCACAATACTCCAATGGGAGGACATGCTAGATCTTTGAGAACCTATGAAAGATTAGCACTGAATTTTAATGGGCAGGTATGTTAAGAGATGTTAAGGAATTTATTAAACATTGTATGACAAGTGCTCCCCGCAAGTGCACAGAGTTGTCGAAGTAATAAATCCCAAGTGAGTGGGGTATCGTATCCACAGAGAAAAGAGGATAAAAAAAATACTTAATTTGCTTCTTAACTATATGAAAGATGAATAGTGATATTTGTGACAAGATTCAATTCTCAAAAGTAAAGCAACCCGAAAGAGAGCAAAAGTAAAGGAGAAGGTAAGGCAATCGATAAAGATGGAGTACCTGGGTATTGATCTACCTAGGAGAATCGTTTCAAGTGCAAAAATTCTCTATTATGCTTCCTAACTAATGCAATGGTGAGTCAGGGATATCCTTTAATGCATGGCCCTGAATCTAGGGTTACTAAGCCTAATCCTCTACATGTCCCGGAGGAGAGGTTGAATAACCTCTCAACCTCGCACTCGTAAGAAGGATTTCATTAAGCTCTGGGGATTCCAAGTGATAAATCTCTTCCTAATTGTAGACCTAACCCTTTGGTCCAGAAGAAAGGTCCCTAACCATAATTAAGCCCTAGATGATTAAATCACCTCAACACTTCACTTTGTTGCACTTGCAACTAAGCCCCAGTGGAGGGTCATCCCTTAGCTCATTCGCTCTATTATGGCCACAAAGAACTCGAGGAACAGAGGTAGAATTTATCACACTGAAGGGGAAAGGGGACACTCCTGTACCTCTCGACTCACTCTCTCAACCCTCTCCAATCAAGCTTTGTCTAACTCTCGTGGTGTATCACTCACTCACAAGGGTTACCACGTGAACTCTCAACCTTAGTGTCACTCTAAGGGGATATTCAAACAATCAAGCATTCAAGATTGGAACTCACAATAGCATCAATTAATTGAAAGCATAATAAAAAGATTTAATGAAACTAATACATCCTAGGGTTCACAAATACCCAAGTACCCACTAGAGGTTTAGCTCTCCATGGAGCAAAATACAAACGATAATGAAATCAAATGTAAAAGAGAACAATCAATAGGAAAAACCCCCTCGATAGTCGTGACGATGGTCTTATGGAGAGTCCTCTACTCGTTGCGAGATCCCCTTGTCCGGTATAAGATACGCCTCGCCGAATCAATCCAACGTAGGCTCCCTTACCAACCTTCTTCCAAAGAGATGACGATGTTGGAGCCATAGAACCTCTCCAAATCCCTAGCTAATATCTCTCAAAACCCTTGCCGCAGCCCTCTCTCAAGTTGGGGAAAGGATGGATAAAAGAATCTTGAAATCGGGGCTGAAATCGGCCTTAAATAGGGTTGGAATCGGGATTCCACACGCCCTTGTGGATATTCCACACGGGCCTGTGGAATTAACGCACGGGCGTGTGGAATTTCCACATGCTCGTGTGGCTCCTCTATTTTGCTCTTTCTTCGGCCGGCTATGAACAGTACCTACTACAGTAATGGCCCAAAATACTCCCGAATCCATACTTTCATCGAGGTAACGTAAGCGGGCACACGTTCACATCGTAGATAGTCTTGGTTCTTCAATAAACGGTCGCGTTGGTGGAGATCTTGCTAAATATGCACAAGCTGGAATACTAGGATGTAACTGCCTTCGTGCCCCTCATAATCATTGCCTTAGCTCGAATACAAGGAGGTTGACATACATTATAGCTTTCTAAACCTGACTCATGTCCCCCCGTTTGAGCCTTCTCAAGATCTCCTCCAAATAATACGTAAAACGATCTACAATGGCTTCTTTCACAAATAATCGGCCTCACAACCCAACCTACATAAAAGTACATAAATACACACGTATTAGCGCTAAAAACTGCCAAAAGTAATGCTCATCATAAGGAAAGAACGCTTCGCATTCTTATTGCATAAGCACTTATCAAACTCCCCCACACTTAAGCTTTTGCTTGTCCTCAAGCAAAAATTAAAACATTGTATGCATAGATGAAGGGACTATTGGAAGTGCTTGGCCTTAGGTTCACCAAAGCATGCAAAGAAAGCATTCTAATAGGAAAGGAAATTTCAACATTAAATACGAAAGAATCAATGCTCTAGCTAAAAACTTGAATCAAAAAGGACAACAAACCCGAAATTGTGTAAGTGTGTGAACTCACTCAAGTCAACCCAAAGTATACTCTTCAAAGTTCTAGGTATAAGGGACTTATTTATCTACAAAGAGTACCAAACATTTAAAAAATGGTAGTAGCTTCACGCATCCTCTAAGGTAGCCCTTTCCAAAGCGGCCGCTAAAGTGGCTTTCACATTTTCGAGACGGTAGCTCTTTCTACCGGGGTGGTAGCTTTCACACATCCCATGAGATAGCTCTTTCTCTCAATAGGGCATAGCTAGTATCCGACTTATGAGAGTAGCTTCATACATCATGGGTGGTAACTCTTTCCATCCAATAAGCAAAATTAAAAGATAAAAACACTTTGTTCTTTCTTTCTTTTCTATTTTTTTTTTTTATAAAGCAACACAAGAAACAAAACTAAAACTAGTTCCTTTAACCTTAGACTTGAGTTTCCAAAAGAGTTTAAAGAGTGAGAAGTGCACAAAATGTTATTTAGGCAAAAATTTCTAAAAATTCAAGCAAGAACTAGAGCATGAGAACATTCAATGTTAAAAATTCTCTTAAACTCAAGAATACCGTCATTGCAACTACGGTGAACCGCCATTGGCTATGGGAGCATCTATATCAATTAAAACTTATATAAAAGATGTGTGCACTATGAAACTCCCCCCCACGTTTAAGTTGTACATTGTCCTTAATGTACACATGCAAGCTTACTTATAATGTATATCAATCAAGAACAAATATGGGAGAAGCGATCGAAACAATACTCCCCTAACTCTTAGTGTTGCATTTGATGGAGCAAAATCGTTGGGTGTGATGTTCCTACGGGTTATGAGGCCCACACGGCCAAATGCCGGCGCATCTTGGCCGTGTCTATGACAAGTTCTCAAGTCCCATGATGACAAGACCATCTGCACGCATACACGAGGGGGTTCAGTAGAGCTCAATAAAAGAAAAACAAAATTCGAGTATATATAAGGTAGAGCAAGAAATACAACTCGAGACAACAAAATGAAGATAAGCTCAGAAGGAAAGTCCTTTCTGAGGATAACATGTCCAAAATAAAACGCAAGTAGAAGTAAAATAAAAGCAAGTCAAGTGTCGGCGCCATGCTCTGGCTCCTTTGCTGCTGGTGCTGGATCAGAAGGTGCTGGTGGGTCCAATGATGGTAATGCAGGGGGCGTCTGGGTGGTGCGCGGTCGTAGTACAAAAGGTGCTGTAGCATCTCGCTGAAGGATCTGCTGTAAAACATTAAAACGTGCCATGAACTCCATGAACTGTGCGGCCTGCGTCGCGTGCAGCTCTGCTATCTCCGCTCGTGCCTCAGTGATCTCTGCCCGTATCACCCCCACGGCACTCTCGAGCCTCTCGAAATGATTATGGGCTCGAGATGGTGAGAACATACGTACTGGGGGTGGGTCCTCTGTCGCCGGAGGTGCGTCAGTCTGATCTCTCTCTTGTTGTGACTCTAAAGTTGGCTGAGACCCTTCAGCTATTGCTTCCTCGTACCCAGCTGGCATATTTAGCACAAAAACACCCCTTGGATATCTCTTGATTATACCCATAAGCCTCATTGTTTCCAAACCGAGGGGTGCTGGAATTACCGTTTTCTCAGCACCTTTAATCGTATTTCATAGACCCATCCCAAGAATGAGTCTAGTGATGTATGGACCTAAGAAAATGACACCAAGCCTGGGGTACTGGCCCTGATGCCTCAAATATTCAGCTACAATATGTCCCAGATGAATCGGGTCATTTCGCACCATGGAGTATAGGTATAAAAGTTCCTGCTTGCTAAGGACTCCCGTGCTGTCGTCGTGACCATTCACTGATCTACTCAAGATGGCGTGAAGGTATCTGTAACTAGGTCTAGAAACACATGTGGCATTGGACACTCCTGGCTCATATCGCCCCCATCCATATAGTATTCATTAAGCTTTTTGGGGGGTTAGGTTTCCACAATAGTCAGTCGGCATCTCATCATACTCTTCTGTTTTAATGAACTCCTCATCATATAACCCAAGACTAATAGAAAACTGTGTGAGGCTCATGTTATGATGTTGCCTAAAGGCTCTAAACTGAATGGTACCGACACTATCAAAATCAGCGTACGAGCGGTCAAACTCAAACGAAGCGAGCACCTTCAACGTGAGTGGGCGAATGGCAGGATCACAAATATTCAAAAGCTTACGACAACCACCCACCGATAGTAATTCCTCAACCTCATCGGCCATGTTATCTGCTAATTGCACCTCCCTCAATGAGCTCACGTCAGGAATCCGTGTTTGACCAAATTTAAGCTTCGCTAGTCGCTCAAATCTAGTTTTTTGCTCGGGAAGTGTGAATTCTATGCTTTCCGGTTCAGGAGTTGGCTCCCTGGGACGCTTACCCATTGCCTTCTTTGATCCGGGGGCCATACCTGCATGTTTTGGAAAAAAGCTTAATTAGTTTTGACCAAAATATACTTCTGCAGGAATCCACACGTCCGTGTGGATTCACGGGGTGTGAAAAACCGCACGGCTCCTTTGCCAAAAGCTGTGAATGCGTCTCCTTCTCATCTCAAAGCTTATGAAAACATAGCAAAGATCATTTTAGCCTGGAACCGAAGCACATTTTCCAGTTTAAAAGAATAAAATCGGATTGAATCAAAATAAGGGCATCCTCAAGATGAAACAGGGGTTTTACCGATGAGTTGAAGCGAAAGAATCCTTGAAATCGGCGAGAAACTCAAGTTATCGACAAAGAATCACCGCTGGGAGGTTGGGAGAAATACTGGGGAACGGTCTCTACGCAGTTGGAAGTGTGCTAAGGAGAGGGGCTTATGACGAGAGGCGCAACTTTATGACGCCTGCACATCTACACGGGCGTGCCAAAGGGACGCACGCCCGTGTGCCTTTACATGAGAGACTCGCAGGGGTGAACGTACGTCCCTGTGCGCTCTCGGGAAAGCATGCACCCATTCTGAATGCAACCGCACGGGCGTGCGAAAATTACCCATGCCCGTGCGCCCAACTCACAGGGGCATTCACACGCCCCTGTACGCTCTCGGGATGGAGGAGGGATCGTCTGCAGAAATCCTCACGGGCATGTGGAAAATACCCACGCCCGTGCGTTGGTCACAAAATTTCCCACAAGGGCGAGTCCACGCCCCTGTGTGCTCTCGGAAAAAAAAATTTCCAGGTTTCTGCAGAACAACGCACGCCCGTGCAGAAATTCCACACGGCCGTGTGATCATCGCCAGGTCGCTCACATGGGCGAGTCCACGCCCCTGTGCCTTCTCTGGATGAGCTCATAATACAACCCCATGGGCGTGTAGAAATTTCACATGCCCGTGCGTTTTCTCTGGATGACTTGAAAAACTCTGCAGGCTCTACAGAAATTTTCTGAACATGTTTACACATTCAGAGCCTGCTCTTTTATGCAACAATTACCAGTGGAAAACAATAGAAACAAGCTCAAACGGATAAATCTTCCCCAAATCCACAAGAAAACACACGATGCCACAGAAATCCACCAAAAATGAAAATAGCACAAGCATCTAAACATGAAGACACCAACACTTAACAAGTTATTCATGCAAAACTAAACTATGACTAGGAGAAACAGTAAACACTTGGGTTGCCTCCCAAGAAGCGCTTGTTTAACGTCGCTAAGCTTGACGTACCTTGTCTTACCTCACGGGGGTTCATGAAGGAAGAATACTTCTTTGTCGGCATTACTAACCTCTCCTCCATGATATGGTTTCAGCCTATGTCCGTTTACCTTAAACGTACCCTTCTCCGGATGGGTAATCTCTATAGCCCCATGAGGTGAAATTTCGATCACCGTGTAAGGGCCAAACCATCTGGATTTGAGCTTCTCCGGAAATAAACGTAGACAAGAATTTAATAGCAACACCTGATCTCCCACCTTGAATTCCTTCGGATTTTTAATATGCTTGTCATGTCATTTCCGAATTCTTTCCTTATAAATCCTTGCATTCTCATACGCTTTCAATTAACAGTCGCGTTGTTGGAGATCTTGCTAAATATGCACAAGCCTAAATAATAGGATGTAACTGCCTTCGTGCCCCTCCTAATCATTGTCTTAGCTCGAATACAAGGAGGTTGACATACATTCTAGCATTCTAAACCTGACTCATGTCCCCGCGTTTGAGCCTTCTCAAGATCTCCTCCAAATAATACGTAAAACGATCTACAATGGCTTCTTTCACAAATAATCGGCCCCACAACCCAACCTGCATAAAAGTACATAAATACGCACGTATTAGCGCTAAAACCTGACAAAAGTAATGCTCACCATGAGGAAAGAACGCTTCGCATTCTTATCGTACAAGCACTTATCATTGTACTATCTGTCAACATGCAAAAACTAAAAATACTCATCCTGGAGGATTACTTTAGCCACTTCCAATTCCACAACAAATCTGTGAGAGACATCTCAATGGATTTTATCATAACATTGCCATTATCAAAAGGATTTACAGTAATTTTTGTAATGGTGGATCGTCTATCAAAGTTTGCTCAAAGTTTGCTCACTATGTTTCTCTTAAGTTTGATTTTCTAGTGCAATGGTTGCTGAAGCATTCATTAACTGATAAGTGCATAAGTGATAAGAATTCGAAGTGTTCTTTCCTTATGATGAGCATTGCTTTTATCAGGTTTTAGCGCTAATATGTGTGCATTTATGTTACTTTCATGCACATAGGGTTGTGAAGCCAAATGTTAGAGAAAGAAGCCAATGAAGATTGTGAATGTACCATTTGGAGGAAATCTTGAGAAGGATCAAACGCGAAGACATAAGTCGGGTTCAAGATGCGAGAATGTGTGCCAACTTCCTCATATTTAAGTTAGCACAATGATTTGGAAGGGCAGAAAGGCAGTCACATTCAAGTATTCTGGCTTGTGCATGTATAGCAAGATTTCCACTAATGTAGCCGTTTATTGAAAGAGCAAAGAGATTTATGATGTAAACGTGTGCCCGTTTATGTTACCTCGATGAGAACATGGATTCAGGAGTATTTCGGGCTGATACTGTAGCAGGGTATTGTAGTAAACACTGTAGCAATTCATTGTAGCAGGTACTGTTCACAGCTGGCCGAGAAAAGTGATTTCCAGAGAATCCACACGGGCGTGTGGAAATTCCACACACCTGTGTGTTAATTCCACATGCCCGTGTGGTGAATCAACAGGGGCGTGTGGATTCCCGATTCCAGCCCTTTTTAAGGCCGATTTCAACCCCGATTTCAGCATTTTTTTCTCCATCTTTTCCCCAACTTGAGAGAGGGCGCCGGCTAGGGTTTTGAGAGGTATTGGCTAGGGATTAGGATAGGTTCTATGGCTCCGACATCGCTCTCCGTTTGGAAGAAGGTTAGTGGGAGAGCTTTCGTCGGCACCGATCCGGCGAGGTGTATCCTAGGCCCGACAAAGGGACTCTTGGACGAGTAAATGCTTCTCCACAAGACCATCGTCACGACTATCGAGGGGGTTTTCTATAGATTACTTGTTTTTACATTCGATTTCATTAATTGTAACTAGCTCCATAGAGAGCTAACCCCCCTAGTGGGTACTTGGATTCGTGAACAATAGGATGTATTTGTTTCATTAAACCTTGTTATTATGCTTGATATTTTATTTAAGTTCCCATCTTTAATGCATGACTGATTCAATGCTCCCTTAGAGTGACATTAGGGTTGAGAGTTCACCTTGGTAACTCTTGTGAGTGAGTGACACACCACGAGAGTTAGACAAAGCTAGATTGGAGAGGGTTGAGAGGGTGAGTCGAGAGGTAGCGAAGCGTCCCCTTTCCCCTCCAGTGTGATTTATCCTACCTCCATTTACTCGAGTTCTTTGCGGTCATAGTAGGGTGAATGGGCTAAGCGATGACCTTCCGCTGGGGCTTAGTTGCAGAGGCAACGGAGTGAAGCGTTGAAGTGATTTTAGCACCTAGGGCTTAATTGTAACTAGGGACCTTCCGCCTGGACCAAAAGGTTAGGTCTACATCTAAGAAGAGGATTTATCACTTGGAATCCCTAGAACTCATTGCGATTCTATACAAGTGCGAGGTTGAGAGATTGTTCAATTTCTCCTCCGGGACATGTATAAAGTTAGGCATGGTTGGCCTTAGATTTGGGACCATGTATTGAAGGATCTCCACGACTCATTAATACATAAGTTAGAAAGCATAATAGAGGGTTTTGTACTTGAAACGATTGTCCTAGGCGGAACAATATCCGGGTACCCCATTTATATCAATTGCCTTACCTCCCCTTTACTTGTGCTCTCTTTCTTGTCTCTTTTAACACTTAAATTTTTTCTTAACTAAGCAAAAAGTGAATAATAGTTGTGTGACAAGATGTAATATAACAAATGTTTTTATATTACATCTTGTCGCACAACTATTATTCACTTTTCGCTTAGTTAAGAAACAATTTAAGTGTTTTTATTCCCTAATCTCTATGGATATGATACAAATTCATCTTGGATTTATTACTTCGACAAACCTGTGCACTTGCGGGACATACGCAAGGGGCGTTGTCATTAACAATATTGCAAGTTGCATCGCATACCAAAGACAATTGTCAGTGATCATGACAAAGTCTTTCTCAGCAATTTTGGGAAACATTTATTTAAGGTAATAGGTACAATATTGGCAATGTCTTTATTCATCAATATGCTCATATTGCTAATTCTCTAACTAAACTCCTCAAGAAAGACAATTTTCAATGGACAGATCAAGCTCAATCAACATTTGAGAAATTAAAATATGTAATTATTTCAACTCTAATACTTCAGTTGCTTGATTTTTCTCAGCCTTTGTTTTAGAAACAGATGCCTATAGCATTGGTATTTGAGTAATTTTGAGTCAGCAAAACCATTTGATTGCTTTTTACTCAAAGAAATTAACTCGAAGTATGCAAAAATAAATAAATAAATAAATAAAATAAATAAATAAAAGCTTATGTAAGAGAGTTGTATGTTGTAACAGAATCCATTAGTAAATTCAGACATTATTTACTAGGTCATTCTTTTATTATGATAACAGACCAGGAAACCCTTAAACACTTATGCCAACAAACTATACAAACACCATAACAACAGTAGTTGTTGCCCAAATTATTGGGATATGATTTCAAAATTGAATACAAGCTTGGTAGGGAAAATGTGGGAGCTGATGCATTGCCCAAAAGTTTTTTATTGTCTTTTCCAACTATGCAGTGCACATTGTTATCTCAGATACAAAAATTACAGCAACAAGATTCGTTCTGTCTACAAAAAATTCCAAAATTGCAGGATAGTATTTCTTTTGATACCAATTTTTTTTTGGCGCCATAATTTATTGTGGAAACACAATGAGATAATAGTTCCTTCTGACAGCAATCTAAGGAATCGATTGTTATATGAATATCACAATACTCCAGTGGGAGAACTACATTGTTAAGAACCTATGAAAGATTAGAACTGAATTTTAATGGCCAGGTATGTTAAGAGACATTAAAGAATTTATTAAATATTGTACTATCTGTCAACAAGCAAAAATTGAACATACTCATCCTGGACTATTGCTTTAGCCACTTCCAATTCCACAACAGATCTGGGAAGACATCTCAATGGATTTTATCACAACATTGCTATTATCAAAAGGATTTATAGTAATTTTTGTAGTGGTGGATCATCTATCAAAGTTTGCTCATTTTGTTCCTCTTAAGTTTGATTTTCCAGCACAGTGATTGCTGAAGCATTCATTAACAATATTGTGAAGTTGCATGGCATACTAAAGACAATTGTCAGTGATCATGACAAAGTCTTTCTCTGCAATTTTTGGAAACATTTATTTAAGGCAACAAGTACAACATTGGCAATGTCTTCTGCTTAGCATCCTTAATCAGATGGGCAAACTGAAGCCTTAAATAAACGTTTGGAATCATATCTTAAATGTTTTGCATCTAAAAATCCAAAGTGGAAAAATTGGCTACAATGGGTTGAGATTTGGCATAACTTAGCATTTCATACAAGTGTTGGCATGACACCATTTAAAGCTGTATATGGCTGTGATCCTCCACCATTAATTCCATACTACTCAAATGAAAAGGATCCACCAAAATTTGCTCGATTATTGCCTTGTCGGGACAAAATTCTACAACAATTATAACAAATTTTACTCAAGGTGCAAACAAGAATGAAGAGATTGGCTGATAAGAAAAGAGTTGAAATTGTTTTTACAGTTGGTGATTGCATATGGGTCAAATTACAACCGTACAGACTGCATTCCCTTGCTTTGCTCAAGAATCAGAAATTGGGAATGAGATATTTCGGTCCATTTCAAATATCCCATAGGTTTGGATCTATTGCTTACAGATTGTCATTGCTTTTATACTCCCACATTCATCTAGTGTTCCACGTTTTCTTAATAAAATACTATAAAATTTCTGAGATTAATTGCTCAATATAGCTGCGAGTAACTAGATTGGAGATTTTTCGAAGAATTGAATTACAGTATTGTCTTCTGTTGAACTTGTTGAAAAATTCATTACACAATTTAACCCAAACTTAATAAAAAATCTACTTAAAAAATTTAATGTTATTAATGTTTTATCTTTATAAGATATTTTATTTGCACAATCATTACTATTTTCAAATAATACAAAGAAGATAAATTAATTTGGTATTAGTGCTCTGCAGGTGATGTGGCATTTTTTTTATGTGGCATTTGCTGGCACATCAAGAACAAATTACTTGACTTAAATTTGATTTAAATTCAAAACATCATTTTATTCTAAATTAATACTCAGATGTTTTATTCATACCATCAATGGCCACAACTTTGTTTTTAAAATATGGTAAAAAAGAATTTAATTGCAATATATATGTATGTTTATGCTTGCTTACATGACATCAAATTACCATGAAAGTCCAAATATATATCATATAAAAATTATTAATGTAATATTGTTTAGCATTATTGTCATAAATGTTAAACGGGGTTCAAAGTGCATTTTCCTTATACAGTTTAGGGACTATTGGTGCTCTTTCAACTACATGTCTAAATATATATACAGTGATACCATGTCATTTGAGCAACTTTAATGGGGGCATCAATGGGCTCATTGAGTGCTCAATGGAATGCCACATTATTAGAGCTCAATGAGGATATAACAACCATTGAGTGTTTGCCAAGGCCCATGGTTAAAACTTAAAATTTTTTTTAAGAGTGTTGTTAGTATCAATATATTTATATTATGTAAATTTCAAAATTATTCAAAATTTTATTTTTTAATTTCAAAATCACCATAAATTGTTTAAATTTTATTATTACTGTAATTTAATTAAAATGTAATTTTTAATTAATATAATATGAGTTTAATAAGTACGAATTTAATGAGTTTGATTGTGAGTCCTATTTTTATAGTATAACTATTATGGGAGATAGTTTAATGGGTAAGAGTTTAATGAATTGATGATGTGGCATGAACATCAAACCCTATGATAGTCTGACGATTAAAGATGCCCTTAATATGTAAATTAATTTTTTTAAAAAAAAAAAATATTTGCAACTAGCATTACATTGCCACATCACCGCCACATCAACTGAAAAATCCACATACTATAGAAAACATTATTAATTTAATATTAATTAACGGAATTGTTGCCATGCCAGCGACAAAGTTAGATGTAAAGTAATTTGCACGTATTGATGTAGTTTGATGACCAAACTGCATGGTTAATTGGATTCAAGGTTCACAGCGACTACAGGTGCACTTTTACCTTTCAAATAATAATAATACATAACATCCACTAGATTTTCCAAGAAGTATAAATAATATCAACTATAGGATGACTGCCTACATCTAGTGCAGTTTTCTCACTGCATTACACTAATGATCCTGAGTTATATGCTTATGAGCTCCAACCATCAAATTCTATTATCTCTCCTATCATTTTATTGTCCCAGGTTATAAAAAAATCAAGTACCGAAAAACATGTTAAATTGAACACCACCCTCACTAGTTAGCTGCTACCATTCTGCATAAGTAGAATGTTTCTATCCTCCCAATAAGCAATCTTCCATAATACATTGCCTAACATCTATCTAATCCTTGAGCTCTTTTTATCCAAATTTAAAAACATATAAACATTCATAAATTCAATGTGGCTTTCTTCTATATGGCTAAGTAAGTCTAGAAATAAAAACAAATTACTTCATTAGTTTCGCTGAAGGGTTTGCTTCACACAAACCATATCAAAGGTAGACAAATTTAAAAACATATGAACATTCATAAATTCCATGTGGCTTTCTTCTACGTGGCTAACTATGTCTAGAAAATAAAACAAAATTCCTTCATTAGTTTTCGCTCAAAGGGTTTGCTTTTACACAAACCATATTAAAGGTGGTCAAGAAAAAGAAAATACTAACATTTCATTTATACAAGCTTAATAAAAGAATTCTACTGCATTTCCTCTAAATTCTCCAATGTTTGTACATTATCGATAAGTACCCAGTCAACTTGTGTTTTTATCCTATCTCATATTGTAGTTTCTAACACTTTCAGTACAAGTATTGGATAACCTGGCATACTGCAATTGTATTCATAAATAGGACAAATCGCTTGAAATTGTCTTTTACAACACTTGAATTGGGGTCACAATGACTATGTGAGCTTTATTTACATGCCTCTAAAGCGTTCAGTTCTCTTCAGCAACCATCAACAGTTAGGATCTTCTCTCTAAATTTCAATACATATTTACAAATGAAATCTCGTCAAAAATATTATGGAGGCTACTTTCACAATGAATATGTGAGCTTTATTAGAAAAAAGAAAGCAAACAATGAAATTATCCTTGATGAATGTACGCTGATGCAAGAAATTTTAATAGTTTCAGGGTGTAACTACTTTCATCTATTCATAAGTTTGAGAAATCTTGGTGGATGCTGCAAAATAAGAAAGAAGCAGCAAAGGCTTGATTGCGCATCTACGCAGAAGGCTTGCCTGCATCATATCTGCTCCAAGAGCTTCTTTGTTTTCACATGCATCACTTTCAGCTAATGCTTCAATAATATTAGGATGGTAGCTGATAATATCCATTCATTAACACATACATAAGAACTTGACATTTGATGCACAACTAGAAACCAAGTAACAAAAAGTCAGGTGATCATGAATCAAAGGAAAAAATAAAAAAAATTCTTTGGTATCAGCATATTAAACAAAAAAAATAATAAAAATTAATAATAATAATAAACAAGCCCAAAGCAAAGATGAGATCAAATTCAGCACAGGATCATGTTTATTCAATAATAATGTCAGAAACATAATGACCGCAACAATCAGAACCTAATCACAACTGATTCATTTGTTCTCCTTTGTAGCCAATAATCAATCATATGGTATTATTAGTGATGAAAGAGATACAAGGGATCAACTTACAGCAGAGTTTCATATGTGTATCTCCCTGAATTGAATTCAATAGCTCATGAAAACAGAGAATTATAAAAATTCTCTTCCTCGTCAGCTGCAGAGATTTCTCTGCTAAGTGAAAATCAGAACATGAATAAAACAGAGACAAAGGAAACACAGCATTGTTTAAATCAATTTATGCAAATATCCCACATTCGCTGACCTTTTTTCAATGGTTTCTCATCTTTTTAACCATCATCATCATCATCATCATCACTCCAACACCACCTTCGCTCCAACAGCCTTCATTTTCTCAATTATTTGCTGCCCCTCCTCCTTGGACACCCCACCCTTAATAACAATTGGCGTCTTCTCCACCAACTCTTTGGCCTCTTTCAGCCCCAAATCAGTGAACCCTCTAACCTCCTTGATCACCTTTATCTTGGACGCAACCTCGAAAGACTCCAGCTTCAGCTCAAACACCGTCTTCTCCTGCTTCTTATCCTCCTTCGTGACCCCAGCCTCGTTGCCACCCGGAGATATCCCACCAGCGAATCCGGTGCCAGAGTTCATGACGGCGATGACCGGCGGTTCTTTCATCCGGAGCTTGGAGGCGAGGATTGAAGAGAGGTCGGTGACCTCGGAAAGAGTGAGAGAGGAGACCTCGTCGACGAGGCGCCAGACACGGGCAGTCGGAGGGCCACGGTGGTCGGTGGGGTCGAAGTTTGCCGGATCGTAGTCCGCCGGCAGCTTCCGCTGGTCAAAGATCTCGTGCTCCTCTTCTTTCCTAGCTGCTGTTGGCTGGGAGTAAAAGCAGCCGGAGATGCGAATGGTGGCGGTGGATGGAATTGGGCGAAGAAGACGATGGCCGCATCGGAAGAGAGGGTTCATGTTATGAGATTCTGATGGAGGTCAGGTTTTGGTTTTCTTAGGGTTTAGTGTTGCGGTTAGTTTTTTTCTCTGTGAGATGATGATGATGTCTCTTCCTTCATATGATGAAGTCAATTTTAAAATATTAATTTGTTTTATTTTTATTTTCATATTTTCCAAATCTTTATATATTGTATTGATGGTAAATTTGCTCTTCCTTCGTTCTAGTTCGGTTTGGTTTTTTGGGATTTAGTGTATGTTTTACTAATTCATGATTTTATGTCAAATTTTCTTTTTGTTAACATCCAAATTTTCTTACGAAAACAAGAGATGCTTATAAGTGGGCTAGAAAAAATAAAGAAGATGGTGGTCATCCCTCTCATTCTCTTTTTATCATTAGCATTAGCATGCAAGTAATCAACATACAATACTTAAAATTAATAAAAGAGTTAGAACGATTTAGCGTGGGATTAAGTGTGCAAAGGCACTGTCTAAACATTAAATTGGCTCTCTTCATACAGGATTAAATAGCTTCACTCTAATGGCAGGATATACTAACTTACTAGGAAGATCTGTGATTGTGACTGTCGCAATTGCAATGGGTCGTTAAGTAATACTCTGTGAGTGACACAGGGGTCGTATTCCACGCGGCCAAGGAGTTACCCTTATTTCCTCTTTATTCGTTGTCTAGCCTACAAATTCGAGTGAGTGCTTTAAATTACTAAAAAAAAAGTAAAAAGAACTAAAGTGAAATTGTCTACACATTGGGGTGAAAGAGAGGGATTTCTATGGAAGAAGATGGTCACGGATATGGATCCCCTCGGGGCTACTAAAGCTAGAAGGATGTTAAGATTACAAAGCAATGACGATTTTGGGCCAAGAGACAACCTAAAGTATGTCAACCCCAATGGTTACGGCGGTCAACCACTAATCCCGTACAAGCATTTGCTCGGAATCTCTTCTGACCAACTCCTCCTACAATTGCATTATGTATAGGGAAGTCTCTAATTAGGGTCAAACACAATACCCTAGGTTTATCCCTAATGGTTGAAGGGTACAAAAATAGCCGATGGTCATGGTGTATTCATAAATGAATCCCTTTTTAAAACCAAGTGAGTATAGTACAAGGGCGATGGTCACGTGAACTAAGTACAACCTAGAAATCGAACACAGAGTTCTCATGCAATTTGACATAATAAACAACACAAGACTTAAACCACAAACCAATCAAATGCATTTAAGTAATCAAAACATCCAAACAAGCAAGTTCAAGGTTCACCGGCATCCGGTTAACTTTGCGGTTTAGCCGTCCATACAAGCAAATATAAGGTTCAATACAATGGGAACAACTAAAACAAGCATAATAAAGACTCCCTCAAAGGTTTGAGGTCGAATGACGCTTTGCATCACGTGGAAAGCTTCCATAAATGGCGCGTGCGAGGACGACTTCCTTCGTCATCTCAAGCCTCTACAAGTGGGATCAAGGGTAGATCTTGCCGGAGTGTGCTTCTCCCATCGATTTCCTCCTCAGAAATGCCCTCAAATGTTGTTCTTCACCTTGTATCAAAGTTGGAGGAAGTGAAGAGCTCGAGGGAAGAAGATGATGAACAAATCCTCTAAACTTTCTTTTAAAGGCCTTCTGGGGCTAGCTTGACCACTTGGTTCACTGCCGTGAGGATACCCGCAAGCTCCTCAGGATTTCTGCCAATTTTTTCATAAAGTGCTACAATACCTGCTACAATAACTTTGCTACAGTAAATCCCTACATTACATATACACAATTTCTCCAGCTAACTTACGGGTTTCTTCACGGCCTTGATGTTACCTGCGAGGAAAACCCTAGACTTTACGGTTTCTTCAATCCTTCGTGTTACAGTACTTGCTACATTGCTGCTAAAATACCGCTGGGGCTCTAAAACGTCGTTTTTGTTGCTGATTTCTTCCTAAATTGCGTCGTCGATTGCTCCTAGGCTTCCTTGAGGCCTATAACACAAATGAACCAATTAATTATAAAACGGGCATTGATTCATCAAAATGTTCATGAATATTATAAAATATATACATATAAAATACATACATTTAGACATTTATCAAGCATCCCCACACCGAAGCATTTGCTTATCCTCAAGTAAACAAATATAAAGAGTAGGGGCAAGAAGATAAATAGCTAAATGTATGACCTCAAGCTCAAAAGTAAAGAACTCCACAAGCACAAATGAAATGAAATCAAGAAAGTGAGTTGTTCTACAAGTAATCGAGTAATGACAGTCTTGCTTCATCTAAAGTGCTCCTATGAATGTGTGTAAACTTCCTACCTCATCCTCCGCACCCTGGATTACCTCAGGATGTCCATTCACCCCACACACAATGATAACTAGCATTAAAAATGCTAAAGACATCATTAATAATCAATCAAGAGTTCTTTGGTTCCTAAGTAAAACTTTAACCCGTATGTGAATGTAAAACAGATTCTAGAAGATCAATAGAGATTTTTTTTTCCGAGTCTGACTAACGTAGACTGCACAAAATCTTTCTGGAGGATGTACATGCTAATTAGGCAAAATAGCCACGCAACTTACTCAATTACATGTTTACATAGAATCATTCATGCTTTACTAGCAGAGGAATATTGTCATAGACTTCTTTTT
This sequence comes from Dioscorea cayenensis subsp. rotundata, assembly GCF_009730915.1. Lineage (NCBI taxonomy): Eukaryota > Viridiplantae > Streptophyta > Magnoliopsida > Dioscoreales > Dioscoreaceae > Dioscorea > Dioscorea cayenensis. The sequence goes on from NC_052490.1 coordinate 11,621,925, forward strand.
TTCTCTTTTGTCTCTTTTTTTCTTTTTCTTTTTTTTTATATACATATATACATACTCTATCTCATGTCTCCTAGGCCTACTATGACTTCCCTTACGCTAAAGAAAAATAATGAAGGAACCAAAAGCTCTTAAAAGAATATTGAAAGTAGAATTTAACATTCTAATGCCAATAACATTATGATGGTTTGGCCAGTGTACAAGGTGAAAGTTTCCATGATAAAGCATGAAGGAGCACTAGAGAAGTCCATTCAAGCACAGATAAAAAAAAAAAATACAACTCACATCTATCATTCTATCAAACCAGGAAGTTCTTAACTAAGCATCATAGCTACCATAGGTAAATCAAGCATGCATAAGTATGAAATACCCCCATCCCCACATCTAGAGTCATACATTGCCCTCAATGTACATAAGTCATTAGTACATGGTGAAAGATATGAATTAAGTACAAGGAGATTGGACATTGGGTTAACATGAGTAAGTCTGTACACACATATTTAGATTTTATTTCTTTTTGATTTAAGTTTTTGCTAGAGCACTGATTGTTCTCATTTAGTGTTTGATATTTTCCTCACTTCTAGAATGCTATTCTTATACACTTTTTGTGAACCTGTGGCCAAGCACTTCAATGTCTCTTCCTTGATGTTTTAATGTGTTGATTTTTCTTGAGGACAAACAAAGACTTAAGTGTGGGGAGTTTGATAAGTGCTTATGTATACATATTAATTAGTATGATTTACTTACATTGAGTATTGCTTTTATCAGATTTTATGGCTCATTCTTGTGTTTTTGTGTTTTTTTTCTGCATTTAGGGTTGTAAGGACATATAAAGAGAAAGAATGCAAAAATAGGTCATGAAAGCGGATTTTGAGAATTCTCTTGCATGGAATAAGGATCAAGACACAAGCCGTGATCATATGCATGAGGATATGTGCCAACTTCCAAGAGTGTTCAAGTCAATTTACAAGTTGGAAAGGCGCAAAGACAGTCACACACTTATGTTCTAGCTTGTGAAGAAATTTCAAGAGCTTTCTCAACACATCTGAAAGACAAGAAGTGACGTGACCTACCACACGGATGTGTCCCAAGCTGTGGGACCTCAAAGGAAGAAAAAGAAATTGGGTGGTACTATTTACGGGTTACTGTACCAAATTAATATTCACATATTACTATAGCATATTACTGTTTACAGTGGCAAAATAGAGAATCCACACGGCCGTGTGGAGCCCTGATTTTGAGGTTTAAAAGATTGCTTGAAGAGTTATTGAGGCGATTTTTTTCCTATCTAGGAGAGCGAGTGCGGCTAGCATTTGAAAGAGATTTTTGCAAGGTTTTAGAGCGCTTCTACGCCGTTCAACATTGATTTTCTTCAAAGGAAAGTTATTGGGGGAGCCGCCGATGACATTGATTCAATGAGGTGTGCCCTAGGCTTGACGGATGAGTCTTTGGAGAAGGAGGAGTGGCTTTTGGAGACCATCATCATAGAATGAAAGGGGGTTATCTTTATGGATTGTTTGCACTCTTATTTGTTTTCATCTTTGATTTTGTATTGTTCTATGGAGAGCTAAACCCCTAGTGGGTACTTGAAAATGTAAATCCTAGGATGTATTCATTTCTTTGACTTTTATTGCATTTCCTTTAATTGAGTATTTATTTGAGTTTCAATCTTGTGCACTTGATATTTGGTTTTTCCTTAGAGTGCCATTAGGGTTGAGAACCTATTGTAATATCCTTTTGATGAGTGACCATCACCATTAGGATTAGATTTACCAAGGTTGAAAAGGGTTGAAAGGGTGAGTCAAGAGGTAGTGGAACACCCCTTTTGTCCGTTAATGTGATTTATCCTGCCTTTGTATTTCAAGAGTTCTTTACAATCACAAAAGAGTGAAGCGTCTAGAGTTCCCTCTCCAATTTGGCTTAGGTGTATGATAAGTGCTTGTGTATATGTAATATGAAGTATTCTTTGCTTACATTGAGCATTACTTTTCTCAGATTTTATCGTTTATGCATGTGCATTTGTGTTCTTTTGTGCAGTTAGGGTTGTGGAGATAAGTGTGGAAGAAAGGAACCAAAAGTAGATCGTGGATGCAATTTTAAATGAAGTTCTTGGATTGAACAAACGTGAAGACATAAGTTGTGCTCAAAGACATTTGGGTGTGTGCCAACCTCCATTGTGTTCATAACAATATACAAATTGGAGGGGCACAAAGGCAGTGATACTCATGTGTTCCGACTTGTGTAATACTACTAAGATCTTCGTTAATGTGATTTCATTGAAGACACAGCGTGATCTACCGCATGGATGTGTGCCCATTCATGTGGCCTCGATGAAAAGTGTGGATTCGGGAGTATTTTGGCGAAGTACCTAGCAATTTACTGTAGTAAAATCAATGTAGTAGTTACTGTTCACAGCTCGCAGGAAATCAACTTCTGGCAATTCACACGGGCGTGTGGAAACCCGATTCCAGCCCTTATAAAAGCCGCGATTTCAGATATTTTGGGGGATTCTTTTCCTATTCTCTTCCTATCTTTTTCTCACCTTTGGAGGGGCTCGCTGCTAGGGTTTAGAGAGGCTTTGGCTAGGTCTTTGGAGTGATTCTACGGCCTTCGACATTGAGTTCCTTCGAAAGATAGTTATTGGGAGAGTTTTTGTCGGCTTCAATTTGGCGAGGTGTGCCCTAGGCTTGACGAAGGAACCCATGGAGAAGATGAAGCAACCCCACAAGACCATCGATACATACTACAAGGGGGTTTTACTTATGGATTACATGCTTTTACATTCGATTTCATTATTAATTGTATTTTGCTCTATTGAGAGCTAAACCCCTAGTGGGTGCTTGGACTTGTAAATCCTAGGATGATTTTGTTTCATTGGCTTTTTATTATATTTCTTTAATTGATGTTTTAATTGAGTTCCAACTTTGGATTCTTTTTGCATTGATTTTCCCTTAGAATGACACTTGGGTTGAGAATCTATCTTGGTAATCTTTGTGGATGAGTGACACACCATGATGGTCAGATAAAGCAAGGTTGGAGAGGGTCAAGAGGGTAAGTCGAGAGGTAGCAGAATGTCCCCTTTTCCTTCCAATGTGATTTATCCTACCTCCACGTTCCAAGAATTCTTTGCGGTCATGATAGGGTGAAGTGCTAAGAGACAAACTCCGCTTGGGCTTAGTTGCACAAGCAACAGAGTAAAGGGTTAAAGTAATCCTTAGTGCTGGGTCTTAATTGTGACTAGCGGTCTTTCGCCTAGACCAAATGGTTAGATCTATATTAGGGAATAGGGTTTATCACTTGGAATCCCCAGATCTTCATGCAACCTCACACAGTGTGAGGCGTCGAGAGTATCCCTTTCCGCTTGAGCATAGTGTGAGGGTTAGTTACGGTTGACCTTAAGTTTGGGACAGTGTGTTTTAGGATTTTCACGACTCATTAAATATCAGTTAGGAGATATAATAATCAGTCTTACACTTGAAATAATAGTTATAGGGTGAACAATGCCCGGGGTACCCCATCTTCTATCGATTGCCTCTCTTATTATTCTCTTGGGTCTCTTTCTTATTTTCTTTATTTCTATTTTCATTAAAATTGTTCACACCACACTTGAATTATCTTCACCATAGTTAAATAGCAATTCTTGTGTTTTCAAGCAGTATTCCCTGTGGATACTACTACCCACTCACCAAAGTACTTTATTATTTCGACAACCCGTGCGCTTACGGTATGTACTCACAAGGGGTGTGTCAGTGTAATTAGGGATCCTCACTTGGACCAAAGAGTTTGATCTAGATTCGGGAATAGGGTTTATCATTTGGAATCCCTAGAGCTTTAAGGAGTCATACGTGGTGTTAGGCGTCGAGAGTCTTTTCTCTGTTGAGATCTCGTAGGGGACTAGTCATGGCTAACCTTATATTTGGGATCTTGTGCTTTTTATTTCCACGACTCATTAAATCTCAATTAGGGAAGCATAGTTTTAGTCTTACACTTGAAACAAAAATCCTAGGAGGAGCATTATCCGGGTACCCTACTTTCTCATTGATTGTCTTCTCTTCTTGCTTTTTGCTTATTTCCTTGTTTTTATATTTGATAACAGCTTGATCATATTCACCAACTGATTGTTGACAACGCCCTTTGTGTATGTCCCGCAAGTGCACGTGTTTGTCGAAGTAATAAAATCCCAAATGAGTGGGGTATCGTATCCACAGGGAGTAGGGAATAAAAACACTTAAATTGTTTCTTAACTAAGTGAAAGATGAACAATGATATGTGCAACAAGATGTGAAATAACACAAAAGCAAAAGAACAAGAAAAAGGGCACAAGTAAAGGAGAAGGTAAGGCAATCGATATAAATGGGGTACCCGGATATTGTTCCGCCTAGGATAATCGTTTTAAGTGCAAGAACCCTCTATTATACTTTCTAACTGATGCAATAATGAGTCATGGAGATCCATAAATACATGGTCCCAAATCTAAGGTCAACCATGCCTAACTGTATACATGTCCCGGAGAAGAAATTGAATAACCTCTCAACCTCGCACTCATATAGAATTGCAATGAGTTCTAGAGATTCCAAGTGATAAATCCTCTTTCTAGATGTAGACCTTACCCTTTGGTCCAGGTGGAAGGTCCCTAGTCACAATTAAGCCCTAGGTGCTAAAATCACTTCAACGCTTCACTCCGTTGCACCCGCAACTAAGCCCCAGCGGAAGGTCATCCTTTAGCCCATTCACTCTACTATGACCGCAAAGAACTTGAGGAAATAGAGGTAGAATAAATCATACTGGAGGGGAAAGGGACACTCCACTACCTCTCGACTTACCCTCTCAACCCTCTCCAAACTAGCTTTGTCTAACTCTCGTGGTGTGTCACTCACTCACAAGGGTTAGCAACAAGAACTCTGATAAGTGCTTGTGTGATATGAATGTGAAACATTCTTTCCTTATGTTGAGCATTACTTTTCTCGGGTTTTTACATTAATATGTGTGTTTTTATGTTACTTTTATGCAGGTAGGGTTGTGAAACCAATTATGAAGGAAAGAAGCCAATGTATATCACAATGCACCGATTTTGGAGAAAATCTTGCTAAGGTTCAAACGCGAAGAAATAAGTCGGGTGCGAGATGCTAGAGTGTGTGCCAACCTCCCCGTATTTGAGTTTGCACAACCATTTGGAGGGGTACAAAGGCAGTCACACTCAAGCATTCCGACTTATGCACATAGAACAAGATCTCCATCAACTTATCCGTCATTGAAGAAGCTAAAAGCGATCCACGGCATAAACGTGTGCCCGTTTATGTTACCTCAATGAAAAGTGGATTCGGGAGTATTTTTGGCATAGTACTTTTAGCTCTCATCGTAGCAAAAATCACCGTAGTCGCCGAAAAATGACGGGCTTTCAGAGAATCCACACAGGGCGTGGAAATTACCCACGCCTGCAGTGGAAATTCTCACCGGGCTAGCGAAGCATCCACGCCTGCGTAGTCGCCTCGATTCCAGAGACTATTTAAAGCCGAATCAGCCCCGATTTTGGTATTCTTTTCTCCATCTTTTCCCCAACTTGCGAGAGGGCTTCGACTAGGGTTTTGAGGGGTATTGGCTATGTTTTTGGAGAGGTTTTACGGCTCCGACATCGCACGTCGTTTGGAAGAAGGTTATTGGGACAGCTTTCGTCGGCATCGATCCGGCGAGGTGTATCCTAGACCGGACAAAGGATCCCTTGCGACGAGTAGAGGACTCTCCACAAGACCATCGACACGACCATCGAGGGGGTTTCTTTATGGATTCATTGCTTTTACATTCGATTTCTTTGATTGTACTTAGCTCCATGTAGAGCTAAACCCCTAGTGGGTACTTAGGTGATTGTGAACCCTAGGATGTATTCGTTTCTTTGAACTTCTTTATTATGCTTTCAATAAATTGATGTTTATTATGAGTTCCAACCTTAAATGCTTGATTGTATGAACATTTCCCTTAGAGTGACACTAGGGTTGAGAGTTCTTGTTGGTAACCTTGTGAGTGAGTGACACACCACGAGCGTTAGACAAAGCTAGGTTGGAGAGGGTTGAGAGGGTGAGTCGAGAGGTACAGGAGCATCCCTTTTCCCCTCCGACGTGATAGATTCTACCTCCGTTCCTCGAGTTCTTTACGGCCATAATAGAGTGAATGGTCTAAGGGATGAATCTCCGCTGGGGCTTAGTTGTGCGTGCAACGGAATGAAGCGTTGAGGGGATCTTAGTATCTAGGGCTTAATTGTGGTTAGGGACCTTCCGCCTGGACCAAAGGGTTAGGTCTATAATTAGGAAGAGATTTATCACCTGGAATCCCTAGAGCTCATTGCAACTTTATTCGAGTGCGAGGTTGAGAGGTTATTTAATCTCTCCTCCGGGACATGAATAGAGTTAGGCATGGTTGACCTTAGATTTGGGCCTATGTATGTAAGGATTTCCATGACTCACTATTGCATTTATTAGGAAGCATAATAGAGAGTTCTTGCACTTGAAGCGATTATTCTAGGTGAAGCATCATCCGAGTACCCCATCTTTATCGATTGCCCTACCTCCTCCTTACTTTTGCTCTCTTACTTGTTGCTTTTAATTGTTGAGAATTGAATCATTGTCATACTTATCATTGTTGATATTCCACATAGCTAAGAATCGAATTAAGTGTCTTTACTCCCTACTCCCTGTGGATTCGATACCCGCTCACTCGGGATTATTACTTCGACAAACCCGTGCACTTGCGGGATATACGCAAGGGGACCTTGTCAAACTCTCAACCCTAGTGTCACTCTAAGGGAACATTCATACAATCAAGCATTCAAGATTGGAACTCAAATAAAACATCAATTAATTGAAAGCATAATAAAGAGGTACAATGAAATGAATACATCCTAGGGTTCACGAATACCCAAGTACCCAGTAGGGGGTTTAGCTCTCCATGGAGCTAATTACAATCAATGAAATCAAATGTAAAAGCAAAGAATCCATAGAAAACCCCCTCGATAGTCATGGCGATGGTCTTGTGGAGAGTCCTCTACTCGTCCAAGGCTTCCTTTGTCCAGCATAGGATACACCTCGCCGGATCGGTGCCGACGAAAGCTCTCCCACTTACCTTCTTCCAAATGGAGCACGATGTCAGAGCCGTAGAACCTCTCCCAATCCCTAGCCAATACCTCTCAAAACCCTAGCCGCCGCCCTCTCTCAAGTTTAGGAAAAGATGGAAAAAAGGATCATGGAATCGGGGCTAAAATTGGCTTTTAAAGGGCTGGAATCGGGAATCCACACCCCCTTGTGAGTGCCCGTGTGGATTTTTCACACGGGCGTGTGGAATTAAAGCACGCCCATGTGGATTCTCTATTTTTATCCTTCTTCGAGCGGCTGTAAACAGTACCTGCTACAGTATTTTACTACAGTGCCCTGCTATAGTACCGGCCCAAAACACTCCCGAATCCATGCTTTCATCGAGGTAATAAACGGGCACACGTTTACGTCGTAGATCGCTTTGCTTCTATACATGCGCAAGCCGGAATGCTTGAATGTGACTGCCCCTGTGCCCCTCTAAATCATTGTGCTAATTTGAATACGAAGAAGTTGGCACACATTCCCGCATTTCTAACCCGACTTATGTCTTCGCGTTTGAACCTTCTCAAGATTTCCTCCAAATGATGCATTTACGATCCACATTGGCTTCTTTCTCTAATATTTGGCCTCACAACCCTATCTGCATGAAAGTAACATAAATACACACATATTAGCGTTAAAACCCGATAAAAGTAATACTCATCATAAGGAAAGAACACTTCGCATTCTTATCACACAAGCACTTATCAATTGTTATTTTGACTATTTAGCAAGATTATTTGTTTCTAGAGCCTATTCCCTGTGGATTCGACTACCAACCCATTGGGTACTTTATTACTTCGACACCCGTGCACTTGTGGTAAACACGCAAAGTTGTGTTAAGTTTTTGGCATCGTTGACGGGGACTAGGTGTTTTAGAGACATTTACACTTTGCTATTTTAGCCATTCACTATCTACTCTATTCCATATCCTCTATTCTTCCATCATTCTAATTTGTTCATTTTTTGTTAACCTTTGTAGAGAAAATGGTCAACAAAACAGAGCTATTTGATGCAATAACTGGAATGGTGAGGGATATAGAATAGAAGATGTATTTGTTTGCTGCACAATCGACCTCATGTTGTTTTATGCAAGAGCAAGCTATGATAAACTATTTCGTAGAAGAACCATCTATCGGTCATGCTAATGATGCTTAGATTCAAAGTTAAAATTGATTAGTGTGCTTGTTTATATAAAAATTTTACATGTCCTAATTCAAATCAAATTAAAATTTTAAAATCACATGTGACCCAATCAAAATCAAATTAGGACAACATGTGGATAAAATAAATAAATTTCAAATTATTTGGATATGTTCAAGATCACCCAAGAATACATATCTTGAGGCGATCTAAATATTCAAATCTCCGGATAAGCCAAGAGCGCCGATCTCGAGGCGATCCAAAATACTCAAATATCAAGATCTACCGAGAGCATAGATCTCGAGACGATCTAAAAATATTCAAATCTCCGGATCAGCTAGAGCACCGATCTCGAAGCGATCCAAAATATACAAAATATTCAAATATTAAGATTAGCTGAGAGCACAGATCTCAAGGCAATCTAAAATAGTCAAAATCCCAAGATCAGTCGAGAGCACAGATCTCGGGATGATCTAAAAATATTCAAATCTCCGGATCAACTAGAGCACTGATCTCGAGGCGATCCAAAATATCCAAAATACACAAATCTCAGGACCAGTCGAGAGCACCGATCTCAAGATAGTCTAAAATATTCAAATCTCAGGATCGGCCGTGAGCACCGATCTCGAGGCGATCCAAAATATTCAAATCTCAAGACCAGCCTCAAGCACATATCTCGAGGTGGTCGAAAATACTCAAATCTCAGAATCAACCGAGACGAGACGAGACAAAAAAAAATTCAAATATCAAGATTATCTGAAACATAGATCTCGTGGCGATCTCAATCCCAAAGATCAGCCATAAATACAAATTACGAAGCAAATATATATATAAAATAATAATAATAATAATAAATATAATAAAAATAAAAATTAATTAATTAATTACTTAAAAAAATTATTACGTCAGATAAAAATAAAAATAATAAAATAAATAAATGATAATCAAATTAGATAATATATATATAATAATAAATCAAATAAAAATAATATAAATATATATAAATAAATAAATAAAATAATAATAATTAAATAATTAAATCAGAAAATGATAATATATATATATATAACAACATAATATGTAAATAAATAATGATAATAATATTAAAAAAAAGCAAACAATCAAATATGATAAAGATAATAAAATTTATATATATATAAATTAATTATTATAATAAAATTATCTGATAAAAGAAATTATTTAAATTAATATGAACAGATATCAGATAAAAATAATAATAATAAAATAATAATAATAAAAATCAAATCAAAATCAAATAAATATAATAATAAAAAAAATATATAGATATGTATAATATAAAAATATATATACATGCATGTATATAATAATAATAGTTTAAGAATAAAAATAATAATAAAACAATAAAATTAAATAACATAATTTATATATATATATATATATCATAAAATATAATATATATATATATATATATATATAAATAAATAAAAAAATAGTGGACGTGTGGATGATTCTCATGGGACACCACGATCAATGGAACCAACCCACGAACGATGTAACCATGTCCACGATCAACATAACCGTGGAGACATTGAAAGGCTTTAAAAATCGATGAAGGAGGAAGAAGAGGAGGGGAGCCACGTTCGCCGCTCTCGGAGCTCGTCGTCATTGATCCTTTTGAGTTTTATCGATGGTGTCGGCAGCCGAAACCTAGAGAAAGGAGACTGATGGAGAAAGAAGAAGAAGAAGAAGTCGGCGCCGTCTCCATCACCGCCATCGCCACTACTACTACCAGCCTCTTCGTCAGATGGGAAGAAGAAAAAGAAGATAACGGGGGAAAGGCCAAGAAGATACGCTACCTGCTAACGTTGCCTGCCGTTGTCGCCACCGTTGCTGTTGTTCCCAGAAAAAGATGGAGAGCCAAGAGAAGCTAGCCGAACAAAGAAGGAAAGAAGAAGGAAGAAGGGAACCAACGCCACCGCCGCCACAGCTGGTGGCCAAATGTCCTATATGCTGCATCCTTTCCAATCCTTTCACTGGTGATCTGTGCATCGACTGTTGCTATCTCGGCGCTGAAGCAAGAAATGGATTTAAAGAAGCGGGTTGTGATCACGGGGGATGAGACTCGTCTTGTCTTCAAGAACGATATGGATCTCTACGACGATTGGCTTCGGCAACCGGGATCATGCTAATTGATCGATTCAACACATTTAAATTTCCGACGGGTTCACCGGGCAAATCCGAAGGTTCTCATCAGAGAGTTATATCGACGGGAAGGATGAACATAGGCTTGTTGATTGTCTCCTGTATTACTTTGTCAGATGAAAGAAGGCGCTTGTGAATGCTTGGTAGGCACCTGGAATCGCATGAGCTCGAGGAAATTGACAAGGTTCTGGAGATTGTGCTTGTCGGGACAAGCATGGGTGGTCTCGCAATATTTTCTTTTTTTTTTCGGTGGAGTCCAAGCTCTCAAAGACGACAGAGAAGAAAGATGGTGATCAAAGAAACAGCGGTGGTGCTGGCCAAGTTCGCGTGCACTAAGAATTATTCCCAACATGATCATTCCAAAGTCATCATCAAGCTAAGAGCTCGCTCAGGTAGAGGTGTTCATCATGCTGTATTGGACTTTCAAGCGAGCGTTCATGGTGTTGTAATGTCATGTCCTAGCCCCACAGTCGGGCCCGCGGACAGATCGACCGCATCCAATGGGACTGGCCCCACTGGGTGCAAGGCCTCAGCTAAAAACCTGGTCAGAGTCAACCCTAACAAGCGATATGAATGTAACACAAAAAGCACAAATAGGATACTCGAAAACCGAATATTACAAGTACGGACTTTAGCGACTCTCATGAATACAAATACAACCCAACAGTCAGAATTACAAATACAATGTAATACAAGTCTTACACTCTCAAGAAGGTAATAACAAGATACTGATAACACAGACAATACGACTCTCTGACACCCCCAAGTCCTAAACTTGACCTTCTCCTGCGAGAATGTAATACATGAGTGCATGAGCCACAAGGGCCCAGTAGGATCGCAGAAAAACAACAGATATAGCAGATATTGCATAATAATAGCTCATGCTTCATACAGAATACAGAAAATACGCAGAATACTGGAATAATCCAAAAACACGAAAAACACGCAGTAAAATACATCTCCATGGCTAATAACAAATCAACGAAAGACGAGGTCGATCTTTGACTATGAAGTTGGACAATGTATGTAATATCAACAGCAGTAGTCGGGATCTTCGACCGCAGTCGAGGGGTAGCGCTACCATAGAAAACATGTGCACATGGCTAGGACTTACTCCTCATAGTGAGCGAGCTGTAAAATGGAGATGTACTAAAAAATCGCAAAAATACTGAATACGTATAGTAGGAATTCATCGAATAAATAATACAAATAAGAAAATAAATAAATAACCATAAATACCACGCAAATAAATAAATAAATAAATAAAATTATTAAACAATGCAATAATTAAATAATAGTTATTGCCAGAAATACGGAATACACAGTGCGAGAGCCTACCTGGCTCCGAGCTACAGAGTTGGGTTCACCAAGTCCCGCGAACTACAGCTCGGTATGGATCTACCCAAACAGAATATTCTAACTTAGGTTACAAAACTTGGGCCGGGCCTAAATTACGACTATAGCCAGAGCTAATTCAACAAATAAAAGAGTTCATAGCTAGCAATTAAAGGTTTTCACAAAAACTTTAGCTAAGCAATTAAAATTCTCCATAAAAGCTTTAATCATAGCACCAGCACAATTATCTTTCCAAGATTAAAATCAATACAATCCCATGATTCTGAATATATAAATTAATATTTCTAACATGCACCACAAGCATTTAAGCAATACTAAAAATAAAATTAACATTAGCATGGACACAGGATTTGGACGAATTTTCAATGAAAAGAAATTTCTAAATCATGAAATGCATGCATACCCACACACATACACATATATTTATATACATAACAACAAATAATCAACTAACTTATAACATGGCTGCATACTCACGATGTCAAGCTTACAAACATGAAAACCTATATTCAAATAATTTAAAACATGAATGCTAATTTACCTGTCCAAACTTACAAGATGCATACACAAATATTATAATTAAATTATAGGCATCCCTTGGTTGATACAAGCTTGCAAAATCATGAGAGATAAATAAAATCTTAACAAAATAAGGCTGCAAATTCCAAACCTCTCTATATTGCAACATGCACACATGGAATTTAAGCTTAAAATTACAAAGGCATGCTACACATAATTATTCAAAATGACCAAAAAACACTCAATGACATGAAAAACATGCTCAAATAAATTCTCAGATAAACATACATGCTTGGCACTAACAAAACAATTAAAACAAGACAATAAAAATCTCAGAATTCTGAAGAAAATAACAAGCTTACCTCTAAGCTTGTTGTTGACAAGTTCCACTCAAAAACCAAGCATAAAGAGAAAAGAAAATGACACCAAAATTCGGCCAAGGTTGAGTTGTTTCAAGGATAAGAGAGTTTGGAGAGCAAGAAGATTGGTTGCACAGCTAAGCCTATAAAAGCAACCCATAAACTCAATTAAAAGCCTCAACTAATCAAAAACAGGAAAAACCAATAATCCACAATCAGGCAAGATCCGGAAATTAAGGCAATGAAACAAACATTGGGGCCCACTCACCAAACACCTAGTCAAACCAGTCAAAGATGAAGAAAAAATTTTTTTTACAAACATTACATGTAAGGTCCAAAGGTGGAAGAGTTCTTGCATGAATCCAAGGAACAAGTTTGAAATACTAAGATGTTATGAAGGATGAAAATATGGGCAATGGACTTCATCACTTCAAGTAAACATTGATCTGCGTGAACTAATTTTTTCTTAAAGTTGGCGAAAGGAATGATCTAGTGCTGATGCAGGAGATTGTGAGCTACTTGGTTATGGCTCGTGGTTTGACCTATGTGGTATCAGGCATGGTTTCCTGAAGCGTGCATAAGGCAATTTCAAGCAAGCAGCTAAAGACTTGGACGAATTGGAGGGACGCAGGGAAGAGCTTGAAGCGTTGTTGTTGAATGAAAGGCCTTGCCAACAGCAAATTGCTCTCAGCCAAACACAATCAAATACAAAATGGCTTTTGAATGGATATTAATATAGCTAAGAATACAACCACCAAGTAGCGAGGCCATCTTCAGACGGTGCTTACTGTTTGCATACATACAAATAATGATTATAGCAATAGCTTATGATGTGATCCCACCAAAGCAAAGGAGAATAGATATATTTAATTTAAGGTCTGATGAGCTTAAAAGCCTTTCTTCCAAGGAACGTGCATAGCATATATTTTGTAATATATATATATATATATATATATGCTCTTATGAAGTGAATGGAAATTCCATACTCATCATTTACTCATTTCCACATGCATATTTTAATGGTGGGACTCCTATATATATATATATAATATTTATGTGGCTCCTGCACTGTTTTGGGATCAACTTTCATGCAATAATAATAATAAAAAAAAAAGCTAAAGGACATGGAGAGAAGCATTGTTTTAATGGAAAGTGGAGAATTGAGAAAAAGTGGTTGTGGCTTGAAGCATGTGGCTGTACGTGCACTATTTTACATTTAAACATGGCAAGCAATAAAAAAAAAGGATGATAATTTAGCTTGTTGATCTAGTATCTTGAATTTGTAGGGCAGATGTAACTTGAGTCCGGGTCTTCGAGTTCTCATGGATTATTTTATGTCATCATGTGACAATATATATATATATATAAACCGAGCCTAGTCTATTTGTGTGACAATATATATATATATATAATTATATATATGATATAGAAGCATGCAATGTGTTCTGTGAGATAAAAATAAATAAATAAATCAGGACCATGTTATAGTCCGCATGCATGCTCATGATATGGAAAATAATCCAAAAGGCATGGGCCCACCATGAAAGAGATACCTAAAAAAAAGCATGCAGGTTTGAAGAAGCATTAAAAAATAAAAAAATAAAAAATAAAAAATAAAAATGGGCCCCACAATGTACAGAGATATGAACATGATGAATATATATATATATATATACCCATCCCAAGGCAATAAAAACACTTATCTCAAGAAAGCGGCGGCATTGAGACATACAAGACAGCAATAAGACATGTAATGTGATGACGAGGCATACACAACAGTTATGTTAAAAAAAAAATATATATATATATATAGATATATAAAATTAAAACCAAAGCAACCAAGTCAAGACTCAAAATATGAAAAGAGTCAAGACTTAAAAATTCATATAAATCAACAATTGAATCTCGATAATACAGAAAGAGCATTCATAAGTCGAAAACCTCAAAAGAGTTTCACAAGTCAATATTCAAAAAAATCCATATAAATCGCTAGATCGAACTCGTGAGTGTCAAGGCGCTCCGAGTCAAAGACCCAAAGAGTTTCACGAGTCAAAATACAAATCGACAATTGAACTCAGTGGTCTCAAGACATCATAAGTCAAAGGCTCAAAGAGTTCACAAGTCAAAATACAAATCGACAATTGAACTCAGTGGTCTCAAGACATCAGAAGTTAAAGACCTAAAGAGTTTCATAAGTCAAAATAAGTTCTCGCAAAGAGAATAAGATGCTGCTCTCCCTCCCTCTGTCTTTTCCCGCTTTGTTAATCTTCCCTTCTAACCCGGTGGGCGCGGGAGGAAGACAATTGAACTCAGTAGTCTCAAGACATCAAAAGTCAAAGACCTAAAGAGTTTTACAAGTAAATATTCAAAATCCATATAAATCGATAATTGGACTCAGCAGTGTCAAGACATCATAAGTCAAAGACCCAAAGAGTTTCACAAGTCAAGACTATGGAAAGTCAAAATCAAGTTTATAATTCATCAACATAGAGAATCTAGAACTTGAAATACAAATCAAATCAAAAGATGCAAAAGTGCCCAAGACACAAGTTTATAAGTTCAGATGATTTCAAATTTCTTGTATTTTTGATGAAATCCATGAATTCATATTTATTGAAATAAATGAAATTGATTGTCACAACTTATTTCATTGTTCACACTTATTTCTTAATCGGAGGTTCCTGCGACAATGTCCAGGGTAGTTAACATTAAGGGCTTGCCCCTAATGGAAGTCATGAACCCATAATCTATTGAAGTCATAAAAATTAAATTTGATTTGTGATCCATTTATTTTAACCGGTCTAACCCTAATTAAAGGCCGGGTGAAAAAAAGGAGTCCACAGTGCTAAATAGGTTTAAAGAAGCAGCATTGGCATCCACTAGTCATCATTTGGAAGAAAATATAGAAAAGGTCCTTGCTCAGTTTGATTCATTTTGTGAAGAATAGAAGTATGAACTTTTTTCTTTGGAGGTTTTAAGCATGGCCTATGAAACTTGTGAGGCAAAAAGTTCAGAAAGTGTTGAAATTCAACTAGTCTCACAATCTCAAGGAGAAAGCTCACAAGAAGTTCTGGAACAAGACTTAGAAAAATTTATGGAAATTGACAGATTAAAGGAAAGTAAATTGCGACCCTCCATTGAAGAACTTCCTGATTTGGTGCTTAAAACTCTACCTAAACATCTTGAGTATGTCTTCCCCACTGAGGGGTCAAAGCTTCCAGAAATTGTAGCATCAAATCTCTCTACATCTCAGAAGAATAAGCTAGTAAACATGTTGAAGAAGCATAAAACTACCATTGCTTAGAAAATCTCTGATCTAAAAGGCATCAATCCCTCATTTTGCACTCATAAAATCCTAATGGAGGACATCTACAAATCTATAATTTAACCTCAACGTCGACTAAATCCAAACATGAAGGAGCTTGTAAAGACAGAGGCTGTAAAACTATTGGATGCAGGGATTATTTATCAAATTTTAGATAGTGCTTGGGTAAGTCCTACTCAAGTAGTTCCTAAGAAGGGAGGAATGACTGTGGTGAAGAATGAGCAGAATGAACTGATCCTGACCAGAACAGTTATAGGTTGGCTTGTGTGCATCAATTACAGGAGGCTCAATGATGTAACTCGAAAGGATCATTTTCCATTACCATTTATTGATCAAATGTTGGAGAGATTGGCCCGGCATAACTTTTACTGCTTCCTTGATGTTATGTTAGGCTATTTTAAAATTCCTATCGCTCCAAAAGACCAAGTGAAGACAACCTTACTTGTTCTTATGGAACCTTTGCTTACAGGAGAATGCCTTTCGGATTGTGCAATGCACCAGCTTTATTTCAGCGATGCATGACTGCTATTTTAGATGACCTTTGATAAGTGCTTGTGTGATATGAATGCGAAGCATTCTTTCCTTATGTTGAACATTACTTTTCTCAGGTTTTTATATTAATATGTGTGTTTTTATGTTACTTTTATGCAGGTAGGGTTGTGAGGCCGAGTATGAAGGAAAGAAGCCAATGTGGATCATAATGCACCGATTTTTGAGGAAATCTTGCTAAGGTTCAAACGCGAAGACATAGGTCGAGTGTGAGATGCTAAAGTGTGTGCCAACCTCCTCGTATTTGAGTTAGCACAACTATTTGGAGGGGCACAAGAGCAGTCACACTCAAGTATTCCGACTTTATACACATAGAACAAGATTTCCGCCAACTTGTCCGTCATTAAAGAAGCAAAGCGATCCACGACGTGAACGTGTGCCCGTTTGCGTCACCTCGATGAAAGTATGGACTCGGGAAGTATTTTAGGCCAGGTACTATAGTGGAACACGGTAGTAAAAGTACTGTAGCAGCACTGTTCACAGCCGGCCAATAAAATAGGAATTCAGAGAATCCACACGGGCGTGTGGAAATTATAGACGCCCGTGTGGAAATTCCACATGGGCGTGTGTAAAATCCACAGGCATGTGTGGTCGTCTGATTCCAGCCCTATTTAAAGCCGATTCAGCCCTGATTTCAGCATTATTTTCTCCATCTTTTCCCCAACTTGAGAGAGGGTTTCGGTTAGGGTTTTGAAAGGTATTGGCTAAGGTTTTGGAGAGGTTCTACGGCTCCGACATCGTCATTCCTTAGGAAGAAGGTTGGTAGGGGAGCTTCCGTCGAGGCGTATCCTATACCGGACGAGGGAATCCTTAGACGAAGAGTAGAGGACTTTCCACAAGACCATCGACAAGACTATCGAGGGGGTTTCTCTATGGATTCATTGCTTTTACATTCTATTTCTTTGATTGTACTTAGCTCTGTCTTTCATTGCTCTGTCTTTTATATACTCGAGTTATTTTTTTTATTGAGCTTCACTGAACCCCCTTGTATATGTGTGCAAATAGTCTTGTCAGTATCGGAATTGAGAACTAGTCATGGACACGATCCAGGTAGGTGTTTTACACTTGGCCATGTGTGCTTTACAACCGGTTGGAACTTCACTCCCACAATTTAGCTCCAGCAAATGCAACACTAGGAGTCAGGGAAGTATTGTTTCAATTGCTACTCCCACATATTTGCTTGATTGCTATATTTTCTATTGTGTTTGCATGCATACATTGAGGGCAATGTACATCTTAAGTGTGGGGGGAGTTCACTTTGCACATGTCCTTTACCTAAGTTTTGATTAACATACATGCTTACGTAGCCAATGGTGGCTCACCTTAGTTACAATGATTGTATTCTTGGGTTTAGAAGAATTTTTAACATTGAATATTCTCATGCTCTAGTTTTTTCTTGAATTTCTAGTAAATTTTTCCCAATTGACACTTGTTGCACCACTCGCTCATGAAACTCGTTTGGAAACTCAAGTTCGGTGTTTAATGGACTAAATAGTTTTATTTCTGGTGTTTTTCTTGTTTAAAAAAGGATATATTGTTTAGTTGTGCATTTTGGGTGGAAAGAGCTACCACCTATGAAGTATGAAGCTACTCTCAGTAGGATACTAGTTATGCCCTAATGAGAGAAAGAGCTATCTCATGGGATGAGTAAAAGCTACTACCCCTGTAGAAAGAGCTACCACATCGAAAGTGTAAAAGCCACCTTAGTGGCCGCTTCGGAAAGGGCTACCTTAGAGGACGTGTGAAGCTACTACCATCTTTTTGTTTATTATGTCTTGTTGATAAATAAGTCCCTTATACTTAGAACTTTGAGGAGTATAATTTGTGTTGAATTGAGTGAGTTACACACACTTGCACGATTTCGGGTTTGTTCTCCTTTTTGATTCAAGGTTTTAGCTAGAGCATTGATTTTTCGTACTTAGTGTTGAAATTTCCCTTACTTATAGAATGCTCTCCTTCCATATTTTGGTGAACCTAAGGCCAAGCACTTTCATTGTTTCCTTCTTCTATACTTCAATGTTTTATTTTTACTTGAGGAAAAGCAAAATCTAAGTGTGGGGGAGTTTGATAAGTGCTTGTGTATTAGTAATATGAAGTATTCTTTTTTTACGATTAGCATTACTTTTATCAGGTTTAAGCGCTAATACATATGTATTTGTGATACTTTCATGCATGTAGGTTTGTTAAGCTAAGTATTAAGAAAAGAAGCCCAAGTAGATCGTGAATGCATTATTTGGTGGAATCTTGGAAGTAACAAATGCGAAGACACAAGTTAGGTTTGAAGATACGTGAATGTGTGCCAACCTCCATGTATTCAAGCAATTACAATGAGTTGGAGGGGCACGAAGGCAGTCGCATTTGCGTATCCCATCTTGTGCATTGATAGCAAGATCTTCACAAATGAGGCCTTTTATTGAAGAAGCATCGTGATCTATGGCATAGACGTGTGCCCATTTATGTTACCTCGATGAAAAGTGTGGAATCAGGAGTGTTTTGGCTGGAGTACTGTAGCAAGGTATTGTAGCAAATCAATACAGTAATGCACTGTAGTAGTTACTGTTCACAGCCGGCCGAAAATTAGGATTCGAGAGAATCCACACGGGCGTGTGGAAATTCCACAGGCCCATCTGGAAATTCCACAGGGACGTGTGAAAAATCCACAAGCCCATGTGGATGCCCGATTCCAGCTCTATTTAAGCCGTGATTCAGCTTGATTTTGGGGAACATCTTTCATCCTTCTCTCCAACCTTACTCCATCTTTTGGGAGGCCGTCGGCTAGGGTGTAGGGAGGATTTTGGCAAGTATTTGGAGTGGTCCTATGGATTCGACACCGTGCTTCTCTTGGAAGAAGGTTATTGGGGGAGCTTTCGTCGGCAATGATCCAGCGAGGTGTGCCCTAGGCCGGATAAGGGGACCTTTGGAGAAGAAGAGGCTACTCCACAAGACCATCGACATGAATACAGAGGGGATTTTCCTATGGATTACTTGTTTTTACTTTTGATTTCATTATTGATTGTATCTTGCTCCATGGAGAGCTAAACCCCCTAGTGGGTACTTGGATTTTGTAAACCCTAGAATGTTTTTGTTTTATTAACCTTTTATTATGCTTTCCTTAATTGATGTCTCTAATTGAGTTCTAATCTTGAATGTTTGTTAAATGATTTCTTCCTTAGAGTGACACAAGGGTGGAGATACCATCTTGGTAACCTTTGTGGATGAGTGACACACCATGAGGGTTAGACAAAGCAAGGTTGGAGAGGGTCGAGAGGGTGAGTCGAGAGGTAGCGGAGCGTCCCCTTTCCCTTCTGATGTGATTTATCCTACCTCCACGTTCCAAGAGTTCTTTGCGGTTATAGTAGAGTAAAGGGCTAAGGGATGAACTCCGTTGGGGCTTAGTTGCACGAGCAATAGAGTGAAGCGTTGAAGTTATTTTAGCACCTGGGGCTTAATAATGACTAGGGATCTTTCGCCTGGACCAAAGCGTTAGATCTACATATAGGAATAGGGTTTATCACCTGGAATCCCTAGAGCGTCTTGCAACTTTACACAGTGTGAGGTGTTGAGACTGTTTGATTTCTTCACCGGGGCATAATATAGTGTTAGTCATTGTTGACCATAGGTTTGGGACCGTGTATTCAAGGATGTCCACCATTCATTAAGCATCAATTAGGAGATATAATAGTTGGTCTTGCACTTGAAACATTAGTCCTAGGGGGAGCAATGTCCGAGTACCCCACTTCTATCGATTGCCTTTCCTCTCACTTATTTGTGCCTCTCATTCTTGTTTCTTTTATTTCTTTTTACATTACATTTCATTAACATAATCATTATTCATCTTCACTTGGTTAATTAGCAATCTTAGTATTTGTATTCCCTATTCCCTGTGGATATAATACCCCACTTACCTGGGATTTACTACCTCGATAAACCCGTGGACTTACGGGTAACACGCAAGGGGCGTTGTCAGGAATGTTGGAATATTTATAATAAAGATGACTGCCTGTTTATCACACAACATCTACATAGGTATTGTGATGGGGAATCCCAACTTAGATAGAAGAGATTGCACCCAAACTATCTCACTAGTTTTCTGTGCCATTGATCTGTACTCTCCTTCGGCACTTGATCTCGAAACCACATTATGCTTCTTACTTCACGAAGTAACCAAGTTTCCACCAACATATGTACAAAAGCCCTATGTAGACTTTTTGGTCTCCTCTATTGCCAGCATAACGCAAGTCAGAATAGGCTACAATATCCAGTGACCATGATTCTTGTAAAGAAGACCTTTGCCGGGAGCTTATTTAACATATGCAAGAACCCTCAGAGTATCCTGCCAATGAACTTCTTGTGGTTCATGCATAAACTGACTCAGAAGTCTAACTGCGTAAGATTTATCAGGATGAGAAACTTGATTGTGATCCGCAAACGCATGAGTCTTCAAGTAATACCTTTTGCGCACGCACGAGAGGGTCGTATTCCCTGGGGTCCCAAGAACTACTATTACTTTCCCCTAGACGACACTGCCTAGTCTACCAAATATAGGATTAAAACAAGATAAAAAAAATAACAAAGAGAAATCTATAAACATATGGACTAAGGCACATTATATAAGCAATCATAAGAGTAAGTAACAATGAAAGTGCAAGGCTCCCAGTGTAGATCCCCTCAGGACTACTAAAGCTAGAAAGATGCTAGAATTATAAAGGCAATAGTGGTTAGGCTGAGAGACAACCAAGAGTAGGTTACCCTGATGGTCACAACGATAACCCTAATCCCATACAAGTATTATGTCGGAATCGCTTCTGCCCAAATCCTCCTATGATTGCATTAAGTGTCGGGATATCTCTATTTAGGGCTGAAACTCAAACTAGGTCCAACCCTAATGGTTGGAAGGGTTCAAAATACCCGATGGTCATGGTGTATTCATACATGAATCCCTTCTAAGCCAAGTGTGTCTAATATTAGGGCAATGGTCATGCAACCTAACATAACCTAGAAATTGCTACAGAGAGTTCTCATACATATCAATACATAAAAAATCACAAGGCTTAAACCACAAATCATACAAATGCAATAAATGTAAACTAAAGCATCAATACAAGCAAGTTCATCCCAAGGTTCATCGGATGTCAGTTGACCTTGAGAGTCTAGTTCATCATCAACATAGAAGAAAGATTAGAAAACAAGAAATACAAGACAAAGCTCAAAGCAAACTCCCCTAAGATGAAGACTAGAAGGTGGTGATGAGAATCCGCCGGATCGACGCCAACCAACTCCTTGATGTGCTCCTTGATAGTTCCCCTCTTCTCCTCTTGATCTTGCACCTTAGATTTGGCTCTCTAGCCCCTTGAAAACCCTAGATCTGATATTGTTGGAGAATGGTGGCCAAATACCTTTTCATTGATGACCTAACCCTTCTTTTAAACCCCTCTCGGGATGGCATGCGGTCAGCATACAGCCTATGAAGTTCCAATTAATTACCGAAATTCACGTAAGTTGCTACAGTGCTGCTATAGTAACTGCTGCATAAAATTGCTATAGTACTACATGCGGCCATCTTAACGGCTGTATGGCTGCCCTTATGAAACTCTAGACTTAGTATTTTCTTCAAGTTTTTGTGCTATAGGCTGCTACATGGCCAAGGGGTCTAAAACACTATTTTCGGTGCTGATTTCTTCTTGAATCACATTGTCGAGCTCGCCTAGGCTTCCTTTATACCTGTAACATGAAAGAGACCAATTTAAACCATAAAAGGGGATAAATTTATCAAGAAATACATAACAAATACATGTAAAATACATATATTTAGGCATTTATCATAACTGGTAGATAAATGAGTTTGCCAATCAGACATCTGTATTGAACCGAATCTTTGAGAGATGGGAAGGATATCTCCTAGAAGGGTGGTGACTACTCAATATGTGCACTCTCTAGTTTACAACCCAATAAACCAGTCTCCTCAAGTAAGTCCAACACATACTTCCACTGTGAGAGCGTTATCTTTCCGTAGGCATATGCAAACTCAATACCAAGGAAGTATCTGGGTCATCCTATATCTCGTGTAACGAAATGCTTCATTAAATGATCCTTTATTCTCTGATTGCCCTGACGATCTCTAGCCGTCAACAAGATATCATCATCAACATATACCACAAGTACAACCATCTAAATGAAGTGTTCTTATAGAGCACAGAGTGATCCACACTACACCTGCAAAAATCATCTACAACTACAATTATACTAAGCTTTTCAAACCATGCACAAGGACTCTGTTTTAGACCATAGAATGCTTTCTTGAGCTAGCGGACTAAATTCTCCCCCTGAGCAACATACCCTGGAGGTTACTCCATAAACATTGTCTCAACTAAGTCTCCATAGAGAAAGGCATTTTTCATATTGAGTTGTCAAAGTGCCCACGATCGATGCATAGCTACCAACAATAGGATGATAATGAGATTAGGACGAGCAACCGGTGAAAAAGTTTCAGCATAATTGATACCATAAATCAGAGTAAAACCATAGGCCACCAACTAAGCTTTTGTAGCGATTAACTGTACCAATGGCTTTGTACTTGACAAAGAAAATCTATTGGCAAGTGATGACACTAGCATCAGCAGGACAAGGCATGATCTCCTATGTACTATGAGACCTTAAGGCTTCCATTTTCTCATCCATTACCACCTGCTATTGTGGAAGCAGATGTGCATCCTAGTAGTTCCTGGGAATTGACTCAGTAGAAAAGAAAAGAGCAAAGGTGCAGAAAGATAGGTGAAGATTATTATAAGAAACAAAGAGCAATATGGGATGTTTGGTACAAGAATGAATACCTTTGCGAATGGTAATGGAAAGCTCAAGAGATGGATCTGCATGGTCCGGGGAAACGACCAGAGAGGACGGATCTGGTGGTGGTAAACATTGGTGGTAATGATAAAACTATTTAAAACGGCCATCATTTGTATCCATTGGAGGAGGCATCACACTAGGCATAGGCAAAGGTGAAGGGACTAAAATGGGGATGGAGAGAATAATATCAGACCATGTAATAAACATATCGTGAGGAACTGAATAAAAAAAATGATAAAGAATAAAAAAAGGGACATCCATAGACACATAGTACTTCCACTAGTTGGGTGACATAAATGGTATATATGTTGGATGTGGGAATATCCAACAAAAACACATTTAAGTGCACAAGGGTGCAACTTATCCAAACCAAGAATTAAATCCTGAACAAAACCAACACAATCGAAAATATGAGGGGACAAGTGAAACAACTCAACATTAGGTAGAAGATGACATAGAGGAACCTCACCTCTAGGTGTGTAGAAGGCATACAATTAATAAGATATACTGCAGTTAAGATAGCATCAGACCACAAATACATAGGAACATTACGTTTCACCAAGGAAGTGCGCACATTCAGCAATCCCATTTTGCTGAGAGGTGTGTGGATAGATGGTTTGATGAATAATCCCAAATGATGCACACTAAGAATTTACAGCAGAAGATACAAATTCTAAAGCATTATCGGTGCGAAGACATTTGAGAACAGTGGAAAATTGATTTTGTACTTCCAAAATGAATGTTTTAAGGACATAAGCAATAGACCAACGGTCTTTTAACAAATATACACATGATACTCGGGAAAAATCATCAAAAAATATAATATAGTACCAATGATAAGAAATAAACGAGACCTTAGAAGGTCCCCAAACATCACAATGAACTAGATCAAATAATGACTGACTAAACACTAGAGTAGAACATTTAAAAGTAGCACGATAATACTTACCCAACTAACATGACTCACAATTAAATGACTCGACCCGAATCCAAGGCAAAATTTTCTGAAAATGACTAGGAGAAGGATGACCTAATCTACAGTGCCATATGATGATGACTTGGAGTTAGAAACAGAAGCTGCCAAACCATGAGGAATATCATCACACACCAACAAATTCATGTCGTCACCACAATTACACCCCAGACCAATCCTTTTCCCCGTCTACAGATCTTGAAAAATGCAGTAAAAAAGAAAAATGTAACACTACAATTTAAATGTTTGGTGATTGCAGAAACAGATAGCAAGTTGACATGAAATTCAAATACAAAAAGAACATCACTTAGTCTAAGTTGAGAGGAAGCCTGCACAATTCCCTCTCTGGACACTAAGCACGATTGTCCATCGGCAATTGCCATAGAATGAAAAATAGACAGAGAAAGATTTTGGAAAAAGCTTTTACCTGTCATGTGAGAGGAGGCCCCAGAGTAATAATCTACCCTGGAAGCAAGAAACACATTACCTAAAAAAATAGGAAAAACAACTGTGACATGAGGAGTTATGCCCTATAGCTGCTAGAATCGCACAAAGTCAACCTGAGAGATAATAACTAACTATTTAGCACTGGAAGTGGGTGACGGATCGGCCACATATGTACTAGAATTTGCCAACGTTGGGCGGCCATGCTTACCCCAACAACAATCCTTAGTGTGGCCCGTCCATCGACAGAATATACACACAAGCCTATCCCAAGAATCACCACGACCAGTTTCTCGACCATCATGAGAGAAGCCTTTAACATGCCCACGAGAAGCTAGGAAGGCGGACTGATGACATGACGACAAAGACATACCGACAATGAGACAAATCCTTCAACAACAAGGGAAGGGCATCACTGGTGAGGGTTGAGGAACATCACCAAGTGCCCGTAGAACAAGGGGGACGGTGAGAGATGAGCAGCGGCTGGCGGTAAAGGTGACGGTGTCGGGTTGAAAGCTAGGGTTTGTAGTGGCAGCAGCGGCGCCAATGGTTTTGGGTGCCGGCTAGGGTTTAACACAATGCTCTAGTACCATGTGATGATAGTAAAAATAGTTTGTATATTTATTAGGAAAATAGTACAAGGGTATATATATAGGAAATATTAGGGTTTTGTGGTTTAGGCTCAATATGGCCCATTAACCAATAAAAACTATAAAACAACTCCAACAGTTTAAATAGGTTTTATTTTTATTTCTAGTTCTTTTAAAAAAAATAAAGAAGAAAATTTACCATCCTACTTCAAATAAGAGTAGGAAAAGAAGAATGGATAAGTAAGAATAAAGTTCTCATCTTATTGCAAATGGAAGTAAAAAAAAAAAAGATAGAAGTTAAAAATAATAATAATAATAATAAACTCTTAGATCTCTATCATCTTAGATATATACATTGTCATAGTTAGGACATGAGACATCTAAGAGTTTTGTACAAACCAATGCTTATGTGTGATGACTAGAATGAAGCTTAGATTTAGCAAGGTTTACCTCTTTGGTTATTTGAAAGAAATAAAATAAAATAAATTAAAATAAAAATCAGGGGTTCTTCACAAAAATTATAAAAAATGTAAAAAGATGTACGATTTCGATAATTTATTTGCAAAGTTTGTTGAAAAATGTCAAAACAAGAAAGTTTGGGGATTCATCAGCGAAATTTTTGAAAAATGGGGAAATACAAAAGTTTGTGGGTTAGTTGTAAAAAGAATCCCTAGGAAGATGTCAAAAGTGGGAAAAAAAAATCAAGGGTTATTTGCAAGTGTTCGATAAGAAATATGAAAGGTGAAAGTTAGTGGGTCTATTCACAAAATTGTGAGAGAAATATGAAAAATTGGGTTTATTCACAAAAAAGTGATGAGAAATGAGAAATTGGAAAATTGACAGATTTTCTAACATAAGCTATGGGAAATGAGAATGTATGGACTAATATGCAAAATAACATTGGAGGGATATTTCTGTGATTTTGCATGACATAAACCTTACTATTAGTTCCCTTGACACTCATAAAAGTCAATGGAGTAAGTAAAAACATTTTTCTTTTTTTATGAAAAACTTTTCTTTAAACTCATGATGAGATCTTTTAACACTTATAGGAGTAAAAAGAGTTTATGTAGTTTTTCTTATGAAAAAACTCTCTTCAAGCTCTTTTTATTATGAGGTCTCTTGACACATATGAGAATAAAAAAAGAGTTAATAAATTTTTTTTTTGTGGAAAAAAAAACTCTTTTCAAGCCCACTATGAGATCAATTGACACTCATGGGAGTAAAACAATTGATGAAATTTTTTTTTATGAAAAACTCTATTGAAACCCACTTCAAGGTCTCTTGACACTCATGAAAATAAAAAGAGCTTATGAATTTTTTTTATAAAAACTCTTTTGAACCTCATTATTAGTTCGCTTAACACTTATGGGAGTAAAAAAGAGTTAATAATTTTTTTATGAAAACACTTTCTTCAAACTCGCTATGAGGAGGTCTCTTGACATTCATCCGAGTGAAAAAAAGGAATTCATGAATTTTTTTTTTTATAAAAAGCTCACCTAAAAGCTCATTATGAGGTCTCTTGATACTCGTAGGACTAAAACAAGATTTGATGAAGTTTTTTATTAAGTCTATCTTGAAGCTTACTATGAGATATTTTCACACTCATTCAAGTAGAGAAGAAGTTGATAAAAACTTTCTTGAAGCCAATTTGGTTCCATGCGTGATCAATTGAAGATTTCTTTCAAACCTACTCTAAGGTCAAATGTCTGACAATTACAGGGGTAATGAAAACCTTTAATCATTTTTTTCTTCAACCTACTATGAGGGCCCATGCTTGACACTTACAGGATAATGAAAACTTTTGATAAAAATTCTTAAAAATTTCTCTTAAAATCTAACTGTGAGGTCCAATTGTTGACACTCACATAGTATATATTAATATTGAAAATTTCTCTTCAAAGCTAAGTGCGAGATCCAATAATGTAAATAAATAGATTTTCTAATTCGTATTTTTTTTCTTCAATTTTGCTCGCATAGTGCATGTGCAAAAAAAGACAAATCTAATATGTGCTTCTTCCAAAGTAATATTATTTATTTATTTATTTATTTCACATAAAAAAAATCAAACTTTTTAAAAATAAAATTTTCAAAATACCCCTCCAAATCAATCTCAAAGTCCAGGTGTCAGTAGCTAAATAACTTTCTTGGCTGCCAATCACCATTCATTTGTGTTATATATATATATATATATATAAACCAAATTCGTGGTCAACCCTATTTCCTCGCAGCTCTCTCTTCCTGTTCTTGAGTGTGGTGGCCATGGAACAAGGGCTGCTGCTGAACAGGTCGAGGTCTCATGACAGAGAGGAAGTGGACTTGGAGAGGAAAGGAGGATGCATAGCTGAGCTGAGAGAAGAGGGATGGAACCTGGCATGCATTGGCGCCCCCATGGTCATCACCACGCTTGCCCAGTTCTTTGTCCAGGTGGTGTCTTCCATGATGGTTGGCCATCTCGGCGAACTCCAGCTCTCCAGCGCTGCCATCGCCACCTCCCTCACCAGCGTCACTGGTTTCAGCCTTCTTGTAAGCCTTCTTTAATTTTCTTTGTCTTTTTGTGCTTTTTTCTTTCTTTCTTATTCAGCGACGTCTTTCTTTGACTTATCAACTCTGTCTTTATTCATGTTTATATATATATATATATATATATTATTGTTATTTTGATTTGTTAGATTGATATATTAAGGATTAAAGGATTAAAATGAATATTGCTTTGATATGAAGTTATGGTTTTTCTTTATAGAACTTGCAACCTGATTTTATTCGTTTATTTGTGATGAAAAGTTTGTATCTTTGGGTGTTTGGTTTTTAATTAATTATGAGGAAAAGAGTGAGCGTAACTTTTGTTATTGTTTTGTTATATTATTTATTTAAAATTGAAGTAGTTCTTTTCAAAGAAAATATTTTAATATAGTTAAGGATAATTTTTGGATTTTCTTTTCTCATAAAACCTATTTTATTCATTCATTTAATTTTTAATAAATGTGGACGAATGATAACCTTTTTAGTGTTTATGTTTATGTTGTTGTGACCACTGGAAAGAAAACTATAGTTTAAGGACATGTGAAATAGTTATATATATATATATATATATATAGAAGTGCTGTAGTTATTTTAATTTTTTAAAAAATTTGAAATAAAATGTTATTTGGAATGTTGATAATAAATAACGAAAGCTCACTGAAAATACATAATATTTCAGTGTATGAGCGAAAGATTGGCTTGGCTTTGTACCCTAATATTTGTGACAGACCGTCAAACATGACACATACACAAGTTTTTTGTGACTTATTTAATAATATACTGAGGATTAGTGTGGTATAATATTTGATAATTTAGTAATAAATAAATAAAATATATCTTAATAAATATTTTATATATCCTCTCTCCGTTTTTTTTTTTAGTTGTCACGTTTTGGAACTATTTTCTTTCATGTTCCTTCTTACTTGTCACATTATAAACTTTGTGCAACATTAAATAATTTTTTTTAAATTTACCTTTTAATTTAATGTATTTGTATGATTTTTAATAAATTAAAATCAACTAAGCATTAAATTATATTCTCTACTAGCGGAGTTTTAAATAAGGGTAGTTTTATAAAATAATAAATTTTTTTATAAAATATAGATAATCAATTAATTTTAATTAATTTTATTTAATCAATATGAATTAGTTAGATGCGATAATTAAAAAGAAACTAAAAGAATAGCATAATTATTTATATATATATTTTTAAATTATGTGATTTATGATGAAAGCCTTTTTGTGTTAGTCATTTTTGATTATTCTTAACCATGTGCAACACAAATAAATTATGTTCATTAAAAATGTTGATAAAATCTTATCCACAGGATGCTGATAATCACACCTTGCCCATATTCTTTATATTAATTGTTTTGTGTCATGCTTGTGTCAGACAGTTGTCGCTATTGTACATATAGATCTATGTCAACTTGATCACCCTAGACAGTTGTCGCTATTACACATCGGTTCATACTAACTTGATCATGACCTCGCCATTGGACATAGTGTCTTCAGAAAAGAATCTACTGAAGCCTGTCACTTTTAGTGCCTTCTTTTAGTGGCTGTCACTTTTGGTAAACACTGATCACGATATTATTTTTTATCCAAAAATAAGTCATCACAAGACATAGAATGCACATCTTTTGGAAGTAGGGTGGAATCTGTTTTGACAAGCAGCCAAGTCAAATATGCACACTTGCTCTTATCCTCTCCACTCTTACGCGGACTCTATCACATATTCATTGAATACTTATATGGTGATCCATGAACAAACCAAAAGTATATGACCATAGCTTATTTATTTAGGGTCCAAAAGATCGATGTAGTACTTTGCTTTTCTCTGTGTGGTCTCATGCAGTTTGATCTCCTGAGTGAACAAAAACTAACCATATTATTGCTTGGTGGAGTAAAAGTTAGAAGTTGCAGGACCGAAGATACATAATCCACAAAGAACACATATACTTTCCTTCTTGACAAGTTGTGTTTTGAATGTGTTGATTTTTTTAATATATTAAAAATGGTTTATATCAATATCAAAATATAATTGATATATTAATATATTAGCATTTTGATGTGAAAATCCATATTCTCCTTAGAATGAATACGTATTTTGATCAAAGTTGAAAGAGAGAACAATCAATAGGATCCACGAGATCCCTAAACCACCTCTCCTCAACTAGATCACTTTTCTTCTTGTTTATTTGTCGAGTTGACTTTAAACTTTGGGATCATTTTAGTTCTCCACTCACCACCAAAACATTGGTATGAACCTTTTTGATAATCCGATGCCTAGGTTCGGCGAGAATTATTTTTAGGAGAGAAGCAAAGCTAAGGGAATGAGGAAAAGAGTTTTGAGATTTTTGCGCGATAGAATTCTCTAATGAATCTTTCTGTACCCAATTGCCAACGTCTGTCTTTTTCGCCTTTCCATCAACTTAGTTTCACGCTTTTAGCAATTCAATCTTTCTCATTAGAGATTCCATTTTTTCTATAATATTGATGGATAAGCTTTGCCATCTCTGGAGGCTTAATCTTCCATATAGGATGAGTAGGTTCCAAGATTTGAAATAGCGAGTTTAATTAGATTACATTATATGTTTAGGGTTTTGGCGTTTTGATCATGCCACGTGTAAGTATTTTTGTTCCTATACTATACTATAGTATATTACGAGAGTATATGTTTGGTATCATTATTAGTTGCGAACAAATTTTTGTAATTTTTTTAATATTGTTACTGAGTAAGATTTTATATTTAGTAGCATGTGCTTGATATTGCATTGATGGTGGAGATTTCCTTATTTTCTCCACCCATGTTATATTCCCATGTGGACCAATAACATCCTACTTTTATTTTCTTTTTCACAATTAGAATTTAAATAGAGATGAGCATACTTAATCATGGCAATTAGGAAATGATACAAATTATATATTGTTATGAGTAATGTGTATTTAGTTTTTTTCTTAATCAAGTAATTCACGTTTGTGAACAGCTAGGAATGGCTAGTGGTTTTGGAGACACTATGTGGACAAGCCTATGGAGCACAACAATACGAGGAATTAGGGAATACAAGCTTATAGAGCCATACTATCTCTTTTTATTGTTTGCATTCCGATATCCTTTATATGGGGCTCAATGGGAAAACTACTTATATTCATTGGCCAAGACCCCTTGATCTCAGAAGAGGCAGGGAAGTATGCATTATGGTTAATTCCTGCCTTGTTTGCCTATGCCATTACTCAGACTATGACGAAGTTCCTTCAATCTCAAAGCCTGATTTTTTTCCTATGCTTTTGAGTTCTATTGCCGCTCTATGCTTTCACATCCCCGTCTGTTGGTTCATGGTATTCAAATCAGGAATGGGTAATGTGGGTGCTGCTTTCTCTATAAGCATATCATATTGGTTGAATGTTTTAATGCTCGGATTGTATATTAAGTGCTCAGACTCCTGTAAGGCAACTCGAATTCCATTTTCTCTCAAGGCTTTTAAAGGGATAAATGAATTCTTACGGTTTGCAGTTCCATCTGCCGTGATGATATGGTAATTCATTTCTATTTTTAATTAAGTGTTGCATTGTAAACATTGCTGATTGAATGTTGATACAGTCTTGAATGGTGGTCATTTGAGCTGCTTATCTTGCTTTCTGGTCTGTTGCCGAATCCGGAGTTGGAAACTTCAGTGCTTTCTATCTGGTAATTAGCAAAACAAATTCAGTTTAATATGTTTAACATGACATAATGGGCCGTTTATGGATCTCATTTCTTGGTGTGCAGCCTGAATAGCATTGCATTTCTGTACACAATACCATATGGGCTTGGTGCAGCAACGAGGTATGCTTGTAAATATTAAATATAAACACAACAACAACTATTATAGTACATATTAAAAATAAAGACTATGAACAACACTTTGAATTTATATATATATATATATATATATATAGGCTATTTGCGCTAGAAAACAGCATTATTAAGTAACAAAGCATGAGAAAGACTATAATAATACAGAAACATAAAATAACAATCTAATCTATTTAATGATGAGCACAATACTACAAATGTTTATGAGAATTATATTAATTTTTGATATATGTATATGCAGTACAAGGATATCAAATGAAGTAGGAGCAGGAAATCCAAATAAAGCTCGTTTCGTTGTTCGAGTTGCATTGCTAATCACTATTATTGAGGCTGTAACTGTCAGCACAACAATATTTGTTTTGCGCTACATTTTGGGTTATGCATTCAGCGACGAGAAGGAAGTTATTAATTATGTCACAGAAATGGCACCTCTCATTTGTATCTCAATAATTATAGATAGCCTTCATGGCGTACTCTCAGGTTATTTATTGAACTTAGTAGTTGATAAAAATTATCTATTGATGAAGTTAAAATTTTAATATCATTTTCTGCTTCAGGTGTTGCTAGAGGTTGTGGATGGCAACATTTAGGTGCCTACGTTAATCTTGGTGCATACTATCTATTTGGGATCCCTGCTGCTGTTGTATTGGCTTTTGTAATTCACATACGAGGAAAAGGTCTTTGGATTGGAATCCTCGGAGGAGCTATAGTACAAACAACACTTCTTTTGATTATTACATTTTCCATAAATTGGCAACTACAGGTTCTTTATTTGTTTTTTTTAAATAAACTTTTATATCATATTTGTTTTCAAATTCTCATTTTCTTCTACTTTCGCAGGCCAACAAGGCTCACCAAAGAATTTTTGAGGAACGATTAGCCTATGAGAATAGATTGAAGTGAAGAAGTGTTACTATTAATGGTTTATTACCTCCTTGTGTTTTTGTTTTAGTTTGTTTTGTTTTCGGTATAGTAAAATTTTGAGTGTGCTTGGATTTGTAAACCCTAGGATGATATTGTTTCTTTGACATTCTATTATGCTTTTCTTAATTGATGTTTTTAATTGAGTTCCAATCTTGAATGCTTGTTCTATTGATTTCTCCCTTAGAGTGACACTAGGGTTGAGAGCCTACATTAGTAGTCCTTGTGAGTGAGTGATACATCATGAGAGTTAGACAAAGCGAGATTGGAGAGGGTCGAGAGAGTGAGTCGAGAGGTAGCGGAGCATCCCCTTTCCCCTTCGTTATGATTAATCCTATGTTCGTGTTCCAAGAATTCTTTGCGGTCACAATAGAGTGAAGTGCTAAGAGAGGAACTCCGCTAGGGCTTAGTTACGTGAGCAACAGAATGAAGCGTTGAAGTAATCCTTAGTGCTGGGGGTTTAATTATGATTAGGGGTTTTCCGCCTGGACCAAAGGGTTAGACCTATATTAGGGAATAGGATTTATCACTTGGAATCCCTAGAGTTTCTTGCAACTGTACACAGTGTGAGGTATTGAGTTTGATTGATTTCTTTACCGGGACATAGTGGTGAGTTAGTCATAGTTGACCTTAGGTTTGGGACTGTGTATTCTAGGATTTCCACAACTTATTAAGCATCAGTTATGAGACATAATAGTTGGTCTTGCACTTAAAGCAACAATCCTAGGGGGAGCAATGTCCAAGCGGCCCACTTTCTATCAATTGCCTTTCCACTCAGTTTATTACACCTCACTTTCTTATTTTCTTTAGTTTTTTCATATTGATTTTGTTCACACCACTATTGACTCATCTTCACTTTAGTTAAATAGAAATCTTTGTGTTTCCGATCACTATTCCCTGTGAATTCGACTACCCACTCACCTGGGTATTATTACTTCGACAAATCTGTGCACTTGCGAGTCACACGCAAGGTTTGTATCAACGTGTGAACACTTAGCCAATTTCTCGGGTGGACAGAGAAGCCACAGGGGCATGTGGGTGGCGGGTGCCCCTGTGTGTTGGGCACACGGGCGTGGGGAATTTTCACAAGCCCGTATAGATGCGTTCATAGAGAGTCAGAGCTATCCCGAGAGCCCACTAAAGCGTGTGACTACCCTTGTGAAGCTCCCCTGTGGAGTCACACTCGCGTGGGTAATTTCCATGCCCGTGTAAATGTACAGTATGCCAAGGGGTGCGGTTTTTCTTTAAAAATCTATTCGTGTTTCTTTGTCTTTTCACTAAAAAATTTTAGAGAGCATAGCCCTTTCACTCTCCCGACTTCTCACCGCCGATTTAGAGGGGATTTTAGTTGCATTTTCCGGCCGTTTTCGAGTTTTCATCTTATCGGTAAACCCTATTTCTCTTTTCCTTTCCCAATCTTGATTTATTTTATTTAAATATAGTGAATGTCGCTTCGTTTGCATGTTAAAATAGTTGGTGTGTGGTTTAGAAAGAGTTTTAAATGAATTTCTTGATGTATTTGTGGACTTTTGTATAGTGGCCATGTGGTTTTCACGCCCCGTGGATCCACACGGGATTGTGGAATTTCCATACGATATATGGATTTCTGCAGTATTGTTACTTTGAGTGAATTTGATCACATTATGCTCAAGCAAATACATGGTTTGGAGAGACACAAAAATAGTCACATTCGCGTGTTCTAACTTGTGCAATTTTAGCAAGATCGTCGTTAAGGTGATTTTTATTAAAGACACAACGCTATCTACCACATGGATGTGTGCCATTCATGTGGCCTCGATAAAGAGTGCGGAATTGGGAGTATTTTGGCGAGTACTGTAGTAGTTTACTGTAGTAAATCACTGTAACAAAAGTATTGTAGCAATTGCTGTTCACAAATCGTAGAAATTCATTTTTTGGAGATTCACAGGGGCGTGTGGAAATTCCACACACCCACATGGATACCTGATTTCAGCCTATTTAAAGCCGCGACTTAAACCGTTTTAAGGGATCCTTTCCCAATCTTTTGCCCATCGTTTTCTCATCTTTGGAGGCGCTCACAGCTAGGGTTTGGAGAAGCTGTAGCAAGGCTTTTTGAGTGGTTCTATGGCCTTCAACACCGCATTCTTTCAGAAGATAGTTATTGGGGGAGCTTTTCATCGGCATCGATTCGACGAGGTGTGTGCTAGGCTTGATGAGGGAACCTTTAGAGAAGATGAGGCTACTCCACAAGACCATCGATACGGAATACAAAGGGGTTTTACTTATAGATTGCATGTTTTTACACTTGATTTAATTATTGATTGTATCTTGCTCCATAGAGAGCTAAACCCATAGTGGGTGCTTGGACTTGTAAACCCTAGGATGATTTTGTTTCATTGACCTTTTATTATGTTTTCTTTAATTAATGTCCTAATTGAGTTCCAATCCTTAATGCTTGTTGAGTTGAATTTTCCTTAGAGTGACACAAGGGTTGAGAATCCATCTTGGTAATCATTGTGGCTGAGTGACACACCATGAGGGTTAGACAAAGCAAGATTGGAGAGGATTGAGAGGGTGAGTCGAGAGGTAGCAGAATGTCCCTTTTTTCTTTCGGTGTGATTTATCCTACCTCCATGTTTCAAGAGTTATTTGCGGTCACAATATAGTGAAGTGCTAAGAAAGGAAGTCCGCTGGGCTACGTTGCACAAGCAACAGAGTGAAGTATTGAAGTAATCCTTAGTGCTGAGGCTTAATTATGACTTGGGGTCTTTTGCCTGGACCAAACGGTTAGATCTATATTAGGGAATAGGGTTTATCACTTGGGGTCCCAAGAGCTTTAAGCAACCTTACACAGTGTGAGCTGTTGAGAGTATTCATTTTCGCCAAAGTATAGTGTAGAGGGCTAGTCATAGTTGACCTTAGATTTGCGACCATGTGTCTTTGGATTTCCATGACTCTTCGGGGCACAACAATAATAAATTCCACACACCCATGTGAATCTTCGAGGCATAACAACAGTGCGGCCGAAATCCTAAATCTCTATACAAATCATCTCCAATTCAATTACATTAATTCTATAAGCATTCACCAGCACTCTAATCATGATATTCAAGCAAAATCGACCATAAAAAGCAAAAGAATATAAGATTGGCAATGATAGAAGAGTTAAGAAGCTTACCGATGCAAGGAGACTTAGAAACTTCAAATACGGTAGGAAATCGAACCAAAAACCTCTTAAATAGACAAAGATATGGTTTGGAAGATGAATGGAGGCATTCTTTGAGTGTTTGGGAGTTTAAAAATGAAGAGGTGTGAGTGGGTTTTAAGGAAGAGTCACAGCTATCTGTGTTCTGTACATCCACATGGGCGTGCGAAAATTCCACACGGCATGTGACTCCACAGGAGAGCTTCAAAGGAGCATCCACACACCCTTGTGTGATCTTGGGATGGCTCAGTTGGCCTCTAAATGCATCCACACAAGCGTGTGGAAAATACCCATGCTTGTGTGCCCGACTTACATGAGCACCCACACGCCCTTGAGGCTTCCCTGTTTTCCCAAGAAAAATTTCTATGTGTTCCATAAGCCCTTATAGAAATTCCACACAGGCATGTGGATGTTCACAGGGAAACTTACAGGGGCACTCACACTCCACTGTGTCTTCTCGGGAAAGAGAGGTTATCTTTGTAGAAATTACCCACACCCGTGTGTAATTCACAGGGTCATCCATAGGTGCAGCCACACATCCTTGTATCTTCTCGGGATGGAGACTTGGCACTCTGCAGAGATCCACATGCTCGTGTGGAAATTCCCCACGTGAGTGTGACCATCACAAGGTCGCTCACGGGGGCATTCACACACCCTTGTGTCTTCTCGGGATTGAAAAGTAGATCTCCTAATGGAAACACACGCCCGTGTGTCTTCTCTGGATGACTCAAAAAATTACATACTCTGCAGAAAAATTTCTGCAACACTCATACACATACAGTGACTGCACATTCAGTGAAAAACTGTCTAGAGAATCATGAAAACACGCTCAAACGCCCTAAAACTTCGCCAATCATGATGAAGCACACTAAAACACCAACGATCCATGAGAAAAGCATAGCAATAACATGTAAAAGTCAAGGCACCAACACTAAAGCTTTTATTCATGCAAACACTAAACTAAAACCTAGAAAAAAAGGTAATGGCTTGGGTTGCCTCCCAAGAAGCGCTTGTTTAACGTCAATAAGCTTGACATACCTGTCCTTACCTTACGGGGGTTCATGAATAAATGTTGCCCTCTTACCTACAACTTGAAATCACGATGAACACAAATTTTACAAGGTAGAGGGAGAGTTATTGAGTTTGTTACCACACAAGGGTTCGTCACCCTTACTTCATGAATGTCCATCCCCACTAGCATTGGGCCACTTCTTATAACGTCTTCTTGACCTTTTGAGCTTTTGGATCATCCTCTTAATGACTCCCGGGGTAGGTTGCACCTTGGCCTCTAGACCAAATGATAAAATATCTTCATTCTCCATCTCTTGATCTAGCCATTCCTCCAATGGGTCTAGACACAACATTTTCTGCACATAATTGTCAATCAACTCATCAGTAGTGTCAAGAAAATATAAAGTATCATCAAAATCAAGAGAATGTCACATGGCTTCGACAAGACGGTATCTCAACTTGTCATCTCTAACTCTTAATGTCAATTCCTCACCGTCCATGTCTATGAGAGCTTTGGAAATACACAAGAATGGCCTCCAAGTATCAATGGAACCTCAACATCCTCATCAACATCTAACACCACAAAGTCTGCAGGAAAGATTTACTTGTCAATTTTCATAAGTACATCCTCAATGATGCCCCTCGGACGTCTAACTGATAGATTGGCCAATTGAAGTGTCATCCAAGTGGGCCTAGGCTCTCCCAAGCCTAGCTTTTGAAAGAATATATAAGGCATGACATTGATGCTAGCCCCTGAATCTGCCAATGCTTTTTCTTCACCCAAGTTACCAATGTTGCATGGAATGATGAAGCTACTGGGGTCTTTCTTCTTGTTCAGCATATTCTTTTGTAACACCGCTGAGCATGAAGCATCTAAGATCACAGATGCACTTTTCTCCAACATCCTCTTGTTGGTCAAGAGATCTTTGAGAAACTTTGCATAGCGAGGTATTTGAGACAATGCCTCCATAAATGGGATGTTGATGTGCAACTGTTTGAATAGACCCAAAAACTTCTTGTATTACTCATCATTTTGGTCATTTTTCAGCATTGAAGGATAAGGAATTCTTGGCTTATAATGTGGGGGTACCACCTCTTTCTCTTTAGCTCTCTCCTCATCCTCCACTTCCTTAGGTGACTCAACCATTGTCTTCTGGTAAGGAGCTTACTCTCAACTTCACGACCACTTCTCAAAGTGATCGCCTTCACATGTTCTATTGGATTGGTCTCCGTGTTGCTAGGAAAACTTCCTTGAGGTCTTTCTGAAAGTGACTTCGCAATTTGCCCCACCTAGTTCTCCAAATTGTGCAATGATGCGGTGTGCTTGCGAAGTGTGGCTTCAAGGGACTAAAATCTCGTATCTAAAGATTAAATGAACTTGGTCAAAGCCTTCTCTAAATTTGTCATCCGGTTTTTCAACCCTAAAAATTTGTTCTCCATGTTTGGGGCTTTTTGTTGTTGTTGTTGGAAACCCGGTGGTGCCATAGTCTTCTGTTGCCCATGATTACTCCAAGAAAGGTTTGTGTGGCTCCTCCAACACGGATTGTAGGTGTTGCTATACGGATTTCCTTGACCCTCATTGTATTTCTGACAAAATCCATCTGTTCCATTGAAGTTGTACCATTAATAGAAATCGGGCAATTAGATGAAGCATGTCCTCCCGCACACCCTGTGCAACTCATCACTGCCACCAATCTAGGAGAAGTTAGAGTATCTAACTTCTTTCTCAAGGACTCAACATAAGCTGCCAATGATGTGACCACATCAATCTCATGAAGTCTGGCTACCTTCTTTTTTTCTCTTGTATTCCACTGATAACTATTCATAGCCATCTCTTCAATGAGCTATGGGGCTTATTCTGGGCTCTTACTACCTAAGGTACCTCCTGCTGCAGCATCAAGTAATTGCTTCGTGCTTGGGTTCAAACCATTGTAGAATGTATGGATAATCATCCAATCTAGGAACCCATGCCATGGACATTTCTGTAGGAGATCCTTGAACCTATCCTATATCTCATAAAGAGACTCCAATTTCATTCACACAAAAGAGGATATTTCATTCCTGAGCTTCGCAGATTTTTCATGTAGGAGATATCGGGCAAGGAAAGCTTCTACCATCTCATCCCAAGTAGTGATCGATGCTCTAGGTAATTAATGTAAATATTGCTTTGCTCTCCCCTTCAAGGAAAATGGGAAGGCCCTCAACTTGATGGCATCATCCATGACTCCATTAATCTTGAGCATGTCGCACACTTCCAAGAAATTCTACATGTGGTTGTTCAGATCAATATCGGCCAAAAGATTAAACTGTGCTGACTTCTGTAATATCAGGATGAAACTTGGCTTGAGCTTACAACTCTAAGCTATAATTGGTGGCCTTATAATGCTAGATTGCATGCCAAGAACTGTGGGTCTTGGATAATCTGAGAGTGTCCTCTACTGCTCATATCGTTCTGCCATATTATCAAGTCTTTCAACTTCTATCCCGGCTTGATTTGTCTGTTCTTGTATAGGTTTCTTTTCCCATTTATGAGCTCTTCTTCCAATTTTTGGATCACCTTCAATCAATGTCGAAGGGTTATCTTGGGTCATAACTTGGAGCTGCAATCAAAGAAAGAAAAACAAATCAGAAAGATGGAAGAATAAGAAAGTATGGAAGAGAATCAGTGATGAATAACTAAGATAGCAAAGTGCAAATGCTTCCAAAATTCCTATTCCCCGCAACGGCACCAAAACTTGACACACCCCTTGCATGTGTATACCGCAAGTTCACGGGTCATCAAAGTAATAAATTACCCCGGTGAGTGGGTAGTCGAATCCATAGGGAATAGTTGCTCGGAAACATAAGTGTTGCTATTTAACAATAGTGAAAACCAAGTTATGGAGTTGATTCAAAATATCAATGCAAATAAAAGTAAAGAGAAAGAAAAACAAGCAAGAGTAGGAAAGAGAGGTAATCGATGATAAAATGTGGTTTTCGGACAATGCTCCCCCTAGGACTATTGTTTCAAGTACAAGACTAATATTATGCCTGCTAATTGAAGTTTAATGAGTCATGGCAATCCAAAGACACATGGTCCCAAACCTAAGGTCAATCGTGACTAGCCCTCAACACTATGCTCCGGCAGAAATGAATACTCTAAACACCTCACATTGTGTGGGATTGCTTGAAACTCTAGGGATTCATGTGATAAACTCTATTCCATAATATAGATCTAATCCTTTGGTCCTAACAAAAGACCCCTATTTACGATTAAGCCCTAGTACTAAGGACTACTTCAACACTTTACTTTGTCGCTTGCACGACTAAGCCTTAGTGGAGTTTGTCTCTTAGCACTTCTCTTTATCTTGACCGCAAAGAACTCTTGGAATGTGGAGGTAGGATAAATCACGTCGGAAGGGAAAGGGGACGTTCCGCTACCTCTCGACTCACCCTCTCAACCCTCTTCAATCTCGCTAAGTCTAATCCTAATGAAGTTGTCACCCCTTCATAGGATTACCTAGATAGATTCTCAACCCTACTGTCACCCTAAGGAAAAATCAAATCAACAAGCATACAAGATTGAAACTTAATTAAAATATTAATTAAAGAAAACATAATAAGAGTCAATGAATCAAAATCATCCTAAGGTTTATAAGTCCAAACACCCACTAGGGGTTTAGCTCTCCATAGAGCAATACAAAATCAACAATAAAATCAAAAGTAAATGCAAGAAATCTATAGATAAAACCCCCTTATAGTCTGTTTTGATGGTCTTGTGTAGCGATCGCATCTTCTTTAAAGGTTCCCTTGTCAAACCTAGGGCACACCTCGCTGAATCATTGTCGACGAAAGCTCCCCCAATAGTTCTCCTCCAAAGGAACTCAATGTCGAATGCCGTAGAGCCACCCCTAAAATCAAGGACAAGCCTCTCCAAATCCTAACCGTACTTGCCACAAAAGATGGGCAAAAGATAGGATAAAGATCACAAAATAAAACTCTCAAAGCGGTATTTATAGGGCTAAAATCAGGCATCCTCATGGCAGTGTGGATTTCCAGAACTTCTTTTGCTACAGTATTTTGCTACAACAAGCTGCTATAGTACTTCACCAGAATACTCCCAAATTCACTCTTTTCATCGAGGCCGCATGAATGGGCACAATCTACATGGTAGATCATGTCGCGTCTTCAATTAAACCACATTGACGAAGCTTTTAACAATGTTGCAAAAGTCGAAACATATGAGTGTGACTTCTTTTGTGCCCTTCCATTTTGTGTATTCCCTTAAGGATAATGGAGGTTGGAACACAGCCAAATGTCTATGAGCACAAGTGTCTTGACACTTGTTCGATCTAAGAACTCCATCAAAAATCAGGTCCGCGATCTACTTTTACTTCCTTTCTTTCAAAATTTTCTCAACAACCACAAATGCACAAAAGAACACAAATACACACGACTGAGCTATGAAATCTGATAAAAGTAATGCTCAATGTAAGAAAAGTATACTTCATATTACTTATACATAAGCACTTATCAGTAGGGTAGTGTGTATGTTATTCAGGGCACTAAGGCTTCTATGATCAAAGGAATTCAGGCTGGAAGAACTATCCAGTTTCTCTAAGAATATGATATCTCTCTCAATGTTTTGAATGTCCACATCTAGTGGGGAAAGATCTGAATCTCTCCAAGAGATAAGATGGTTTTTGGTTTGTTAAAGAAGGTGCGAGAAAGCATGAAGAGGAGAGGTATTGGGTGAAAAACTCCAATCTTGAGAACCCTTATAATCTAACCAAAAATTTTCAAAATGAAAAAAAATTATTTTATTTTTAAAAATAATGCATGTGGGTTTTAAGAAGTAAGGGGCATGGTTAAAAAAAATGTGATGAAGATGAATAACAAAATCGGAATCAACTAGTCATAGCCAATCCAAATTTTCAAGGAACCTGTCAAGATATGCCCAACGTATGGCACATCCCAACTGTCCATTGCACCAGGTAAAAGAGGATCCTAAAAACCCAAGATAAAACAAATTATTAAAGCTAATAAAATCATAAAAGAAGTTGGACTTAGCTGCATAATGATTGAAACTCCCTCATTATTGCTTGGCCTTAGAACTAATGGCATTGAAATCGCTTACCACTAGCCAGGGTACCTCGAGCTTGGAGAGCTTTGAGACTTTGTCCCAAACTTTGATTTTCACCATTGGAATCTATGGATTTTACACAACTAATAAAATACAACTATCCATAGAATTTGATGAGATTACCAGATGAAGAATGCTCTAAGACTGGGCTAGGAGGATGACTGTGCTAATCGCCTTTAGCTAGAAC
Source organism: Dioscorea cayenensis subsp. rotundata (assembly GCF_009730915.1). Classification (NCBI taxonomy): domain Eukaryota; kingdom Viridiplantae; phylum Streptophyta; class Magnoliopsida; order Dioscoreales; family Dioscoreaceae; genus Dioscorea; species Dioscorea cayenensis. Next base: position 11,664,138 of record NC_052490.1, read on the forward strand.
ATTATGATACCTCCAAACATTTGTTGGGCCAAGAGAGTAGCCCAATCCCACTATCTAAAATCCTTCCTCTAAATGCGATGGAATTTGTCATCATTCACCTTAATCTCTACTAGGCACAAAATCTAGGGCTTATGCTTGTTCAATAACTCCCAAATTAGATTTCAAGTGTTTGAGTTCAAGATACCTCTATAGTTCCTACATAAAACATCAGAGATTACAATAGAACTTATAATAAAAAATACAAATAAGAAGAACAACACCAAAACATAACAACTGTAAACAAATAGAAATAGTTTAATATGGGTTATTTCTTCATTTCTTTGTTCGAAAGGCTGCTTTTGCCATTCCTCTTCTTGCCATAGATTTCTCTTTGGCATCCTTTTGATACTACACCAGTGTCATCTCCTCCTCAAACTCCACCTTATCTTTAGAACTCTCAGAGTTCTCGATTTCCTTTAGCTCTAGGGTGGACTTCTGCAAGGCATCCAAAATTCTATCAACTAGGTTGTTGTGAGATCTACTATTTATTTATCTCTGGAGCACTAGAGGGGACTTAGAACATTCCCAACCATTAATTCTAAGGTTGGATAAAGTGATTAGGATAGATTTCGGACAAGGGGGCATTGCCATGATTCCCTTCCTTTTCTCCCATGTCTTTCAGATATCGATCACATTAAGATTGTCTTGGGAGCCTATAGTCATACCCCTATCTCCGTCATTAGGAAGTTTAACAGTTAGAAGAGTGAGTAGAGTGGCCTAAACACCAACATTACATCACTATTTAGGAACTCTAGAAAAACCTGGATCTCTCTCCCTAACTTGATTATTTTCAACAGTCGGATCATGACACGAGGATTGATGTGGTGTCTCATCACAAGGTGATGAGGCTTACCCCCCACGCATCGATCTATGATCCCTATGAGGCTTCCGTGGATCTTCCAGAATGGACATGTGTTGTTATGTTCGGTTAAATTATTACCACGTCACCCGCTAGTGGCCGAGCACTGTTTTTCGATAGCGGCCCAGGTCCACAGCCCCACCGATGGCCCCAGCGATGGTAAACCACCAGCCATAGGTTATATTTGCTAACAACATCCTATTCCTGTTCCTCCACATCCTTCTTTATCAAGCCGTCATAAGAAATATCCTTTAATCTTGCCTCACCTCCCCGATTGTCCAGTTTCATGGCATGCTAACGAACTGATTAATGGGTGTGTGTCATGAATATATCAATATGCAAACAATGTTAAAGTGAGTCTTTGAATATCGCAAGTATACTGGTCATCAAGTAATACCTTATAGGTGAGCACCAGGGTCCTATTACCCCAAGAATGGCGAGAGGCTCCTATTACTTTTTTTCACCTAATCAATAAACTAAATGTTTACATTGTTTATTTATTCTACTTCTACAATTTACTAAACACTACAATTGAGGATCGTTAAGCACAATTGGAAGGAATTGAGTAGTTGTATGACAGTTTTCTTGATTATTACTTATGGTATATTTTAAGTATGATAATCATATTCTAGTATTAGACTAGGGTAATTCAAAGACCTACTAGTCCCAATCTCTTGGCAAAACGAGGTCAAAATCACAAGGAACTTAAGATGGAATCTCTTCATATCCCAACCTCCTATGTTTGCCTTAAGTATAAGAATTCCTCTAGAAGGGACAAATCAAACCCTAAGCCTTAGCGGCAATTGAACCCTAATCCAAAAACCTAGCTATACCTAATCTTTAAATGCATGCATAGATCAAACATGGCATGTGTGTTCTAATGTAGAGGCATATCTCCCTCAGCACATTAACAAGATAAGAATTCAAGAAACATGCAATATATCATAAAGTACTAGATAGATTTATTGAATAATCAATCAAAATGTACAAGTACTCATCAAAATAGCTAGACATACAATTCCCGTTGAATTGGGGTCCTATAGAACAAGAATAAAGATATGAATAAAAATAAATCCACAATAACAAAGGATAATGTATAAAAAATTTCTATACTTACTTCCTCCAATAGACCTCCAAAGGCTGAGGTCTAGAGAATCCCAAGATTGACAAGATGGCACCGAATCTCTTTGCGCCCGCTCCTCTAATGATAGATGTTGACTCTCCCTTAGAAAAGTCACCAAAATCTATTTAAAAAGTGAAGAAAGTCATCTCTAGTCACACAAATCTCCAGAACTTCCTATCTACCTTATTCGGTAAAAGAATCTCCCCATGAACAGGAATACCTATGGTTTATATAATGTTGAGCCCACCACGCCCTCACAACAGGCGTTGTGATGCCTGTGGTGAGTAAGTTGTTTTTGGGGATCAAGTCGGATCTTGGCACAGATTCACTAGGTATTGTGTGGGTAGATCATGGTCGTGATGGATTCACAACGGCCATTGTGAGGACATTGTGGCTTCTGTGTTGCCTTAAGTGATTTAATATTGCCATGCCTTAATAATGGTAGTGATGAGACTAGGCAACGACGATGGTGAGATGTCATCATGGCTGTTGTGAGCCACGGTGAGGCTATGATTCAGTAACTTAGTCCATTTTACTTTGAAATGTCCCCAAATTTTCTTCGTTGGCCCTAAAATAGAAATAAAGCCAGCGGTGAACAAAAGAATAAAATTTTGTACTAATTTGGTGCTAAACATGTCAAATCTCATGCTGAATGTTGTGTAAATGATACTGAACATATGAAATTTTGAGCACTTATTAAATATCCCCACACTTAAGCATTTGTGAAAAGTGCTCATTAGATCATATTTTTTTTAGCATGGAGTTTGACATGTTTAGCACCGCATTAGTACGAAATTTAATTCTTTTGTTCACCACGGCATTTATTCTTTGTTTAAGGAAAATGAAGCGAATACGGGAGCATTTTGAAACAAAACAAGTCAAGTTGCTGAATCAGAACTTCAGAACGGCTGACAACGAATGTTGTGACAAGTTATAATGCTTGTTGTCTACACTTACCACCACCATTATGAAGTCGTGGCAGCGTGGAACCATTGGAAGCAACACTGAAGAAACAACGTCCTCACAATGGTCATTATGAAATCCCACAACGCCCATGATCTAGTCACACAACGCTAAGAGACAATGCTTGGATGTGACTTGAAGTCTAAGCAACAACTTACTCATCACGAGAATCACAACACCCTTGATGAGGCCGTGGTGGACTCAATTCTATGTAAACCCTAGATTTCTTTGAATGCTGAGACTCTTTTGACAAATAAGGTAGGACAGCCGGAGTTCTGGAGATCTGAACGGCTGGAGATGAGGTTTTTCTATATTCTAATAAATTTCAGCGAGGTTTCTCAAGGATAATCCAATTATCATCGCTAGAGGAAGGCACATGTGATAGGTGTCATCTTGTCAATCTTGGGATCCTCTCACCCTCAACCTTGGCGGATCTACTGGAGGGAATTAGTTTAGGAAATTCTTTGAACATTTATCTATTCTTTGGTCTTAGTTCGGGCTAAAAAATTTCTAAGTGTGGACAACGGCAATTCTAAGGCTTATTATACCAAGAACGGTCTCACCACGGGTGTGCTAAGGCTGTACTAGAACTCTAAAAAATCCAAAGAAATAACATGCTCTGTAATATGGCTGTTACTGGTCACCACAATCGTGGTGAGCCTGTAACAGACTCACTCAAATTTTCAAAAAACATAACTTTCTCCTCGTAGATCACAACTGGTGCATAACAATTGTATTATGCCATTGTGATGCAAACAACGAAAAACTATGGGTTCTCCCTGTGATAAACGGCATGAAACAATTCCTAACAATAAAACTAGACTCCACAAACAAATTTCGCTCATAAAATCCAACAAAATGAGTCAAAACCTTTCAATCAAGTATCATTCTTTATTCAATTACTAAGCGATAAAAACTAAAACTAAAAATCAAAAATAAATAAACCACGACATGAAAACTACTTAGGTTGTCTCCAAAGAAACACTTGTTTTATGTCACGAGCCTGACGTACCTGCTCTTACGTCAAGATAACTAGAATAGCTATAATTCTTCCCCTTTGTAATTCCAATTGCTCTTCCTAAAATATTATTTTAAGTAGTGACCATTTACCTTGAATGTACCTCTCTCGGGGCGAGTTATCTCTACATCGCCATGGGGAAAAACTCACATTACTGTCAATGGTCCGGACCACCTTGATTTCAACTTACCAAAAAACAACCTCAGTCTTGAATTAAAAATAAGGACTTGATCTCCTTCTTGGATTTCCTTACCACGTATGTGGTTCTGATCATAGTACTTCTTTGTCCACTCTTTGTAAAGCTCTGAATTTTTTGTTGGCAGTCATCTTCTACTCTTCAAGCTCTTCGAGATGTAACTTTCTCTTTCTTCCTACAAGATGAATATCAAGATTTAAGCTTTTTATTATCCAATATGCTCTATGTTCGAGTTTTACAAGTAGACGACAGCCTTTTCCATACATAAGTTTATACGGTGAGGTTCCTATCAGTGTTTTATATGTGGCCCTGTATGTCCACAAGGCAATATCCAACTTATCTGACCAATCCTTTCGATTATGAGCTACAGTCTTTTCTAAAATTTGTTTCAATTGCCTATTGGACACTTATACTTTCCCACTTGTTTGTGGATGATAAGGGGTGGCTATTCTATGTGTAACTCCATATTTCCTTAATGTTTTTATTAACTTATCATTGCTATAGTGTGTACCCCTATCACTTAAGATTGTCCTAGTGTTCCAAATCTAGAGAATAGCTTCTTTAAGAATTTAATCACAACTCTAGCATCATTCAAAGGGAGAACTTGTGCTTCTACCCATTTGGAAATATAATCAACTGTGACCAAGATAAATTTGTTACCAAATGATGTAGTAAAAGGGCCCATAAAATTAGTACCCCATACATAAAAGATTTCACATACAATAATAGAGTTCTAAGGTATTTCATCTCATTGAGTTATATTACCTGTGCAATTGCATTTATCATAATTTCTGTGTATACTTGTGAGCATCCTGAAAGATGGTAGGCAATAAAAACCTAATTTAAGGACCTTTGCGGTTGTTCGATTTGCACTAAAATGTCCTCCAGCTTGTCCAGAATGACAATGCTCAAGAATTTCCCATCCTTCGGCTCTAGGCACACATCTCCTGATGATCTAGTTTGCATAGACTTGAACAAGAATGGATCTTCCCACACGTAGTGCTTGAGGTCCGGGAAGAACTTCTTCTTTTGTTGATATGTGAACAATTAAGGGAGGGTGCATGCAACAAGGTAATTGGCAAAGTCAACAAACCAAGGTGAGTTTTCCTCTCTTAAATATGATGTCTGTATAACCTAGATAGATGATTTGTAACTAAGTTCTCCACTCTTTGCTTGTCCTTGATCATCACAATGAATTCCTGTAAGAGCAAAATCCATCTAATTAGATGAGATTTAGCATCATATTTACTCATTAGATACCTGAGTGCGGAGTGATCAGTGTAAACCACAACTTTTGATAACACCAGGTACATGAAGAACTTATCCAAGGTAATGCCTGACACACCTCTTGCGTACGTGTATCGCAAATGTACAGGTGTTAAAGTAATAAAGTACCCAATGAATCCGGTAGTTGAATAGACACGGAATGGAAATATTAGTAGTAACCACTTCTCAATTATCTAGTCAGAATCAAGATTATGGTGAAATGAACTCACTCACAAGAATATAAATGTGTCAAGCAAGCAAGAAAGAGTATAAATGAGGGATGTCTTAATCAATAAAGATGAGGTACACGGGCAATGCTCCCCTAGGATCCAACATGAAGCGCAAGACTTACTATGTGTTTCTAAACCAAGTTAAATGAGGCAAGGTAATCTAAGAAAAATCAATCCCTATTTCCAGGTCACCGAAACTAATCCGGTACGAGGTCTCGGTGAAAAAATCGCTCAATCTCAACACCTCACATCACATATGACTACACCTGATTTCTAAGGATAGACCTAACCCTACTTCTAGGTGATAGATCCCTAACCCCCTACAAGGTCCTGGCGGAGAAATCTCTTAATCTCACACCTCACATCAAATATGGTTGCATAAAGCCTAGGGAATACGGAGATAGAATGTACTACTCGGAAGGGAAAAGAGACACTCCACTATGTTATAACTCACCTTATCGACCCTCTTTAATCTTAGAATTCTAGCCCTAATGGAGACCTCTCTCTCACCAAGACAAACAAATCATGCAAACAAGTCAATCACAAGGATTGATATGACATGCATGAAATAAGAAAACAATATTAGAACTCAATTAACTAGGATTTAGGGTTTGTTTGGTTACCCGTATTTAAAATTACAGTATAAGTCAAATTACATGTAATTGAAATTACTGTATTTTAACTTACATCATGGTTGTTTTGATACCTGTAAATAAAAGTACTGTATTTACTTTTCAAGTGTTTGGTTTGATGTAAATTATGGGCTGAAATCACCATGTAAAGTAAGTGGTGAGATTACCCTATTTTCAAAATTTTCTTATATTTTATAATTTTTTTAATATTTCATTGAAAATATATTTTATTTATTTAAATGGAGATCACATTCATGACCTCATATATTTTCCTATCTTCATTTCTGCAAATCAGAAGAAAGGAAAAAAATAAAAAAAATAAAAAAAATAAAAAAGAAAGGAAATGTAAGAACTAATTGGATTATTTCCAGCAAAACTATGGTATCCAAACAAAAGGCCTCAGAAGAACAGATTCTTATCATGAAAATAAATCAAACGATGAGGGCCAAATGTGTTGATCATCACATGCATGAACACATACAGTATAAATAAATATGAAAAGTCCAAGAAAACAATTGTCCGATGAACACTTGCTTGCCACAGCAGTCGTTGATGCCGAGGACAAAGTAACAAGAGGAATCAAGCACTGGCTCGACAGCAGTGTCGGGTTTCCAGGTGAGGATGAAGCATGTGGTGAAGATTTCACCAGACAAGGGATCCTCGAGGCGCATCTCACAGCGGTCACGGCGGGAGACGACGCGGAGGTGGCCAGTCTAGATCTGGTCGGACTGGAGCCACTCAGTGCACTTGTATCAACTACTGGTCTTGCGTGGGGGGAAACTTGTAGATGATAACCACTCGGACGAGGAGGAGGGTGTGCTTCATCACCTCCTCCTCATCTATGACATCCTCCACGGCGTCTCTGGTGGCTGGTGTCAACATCGAGAAGAGAGGGATTGAGATCTCAGAGTAAAGATAACGGGAATGAAATAGCAAAGAGAAAGCGGAGCAAAGATACATCGATGATCTGAAGGTTGCGAGGATGAAGAAAATAAAGTTTGGATTTGGACTAAGGGAGAAGAGATTGGGTGAAGGGGTGAAGGAAATAGAAGAAGGGTAACTTTAACCAAACACAAATGCTACATTTTGACTTACGACCAATTTGGCCGTAAGTCCAAATGCTGCAAAACACCCCAAATATGTAATTTTATTTACTGAATATATCCTTTGACAGCCAACCAAACAGCCTATGTTGATATTTTACATGTAAATCAAATTACATCACACCTACTTACAGGTAACCAAACAACCACTTAATTGAAAAAACAAAGTAAATCAATACAAAGATAAGATCCTAGGGTTACATGCCCAAATGCCTACTAAGGTTTAGCCCTCCATGGGCAAATTACAAAACAATCAATGTAATGTAAATCTATAAAACCATGGAATAAAACCCTCTTGAATTTGTGGTGATGACCTTGATGGGTCTCTCAACATTTTGAAAGATCCCTCTTCGAAGCTAGGTTGCTAAAGGCTCCCTTGATGCTATGACGAAGAAGATATCTATCAAAGTTGGTGAAGAAGACCCCCTTCCCGCCACCCCACCCAAAATTTGCCAAAGACCTCCTCTCAAAACCCTAGACACTTTACCTTTCAAACACTAGCAATAAGTCTATAAATAATAGGGCAAAAAGACTATTTATAGTCAAAAACAGTGTCTGTCACGTGTCTCCACGCGATCGTGTGGGCTACAGAACCGCCACGTGACTGTGTGGAAATTTTATGTGGTCATGTTTTACTACAGTACTTTGCTAAGTGATTTGCTGTAGTAGTGCTTTTCATAACAAGGCTCCAACATTCTTCTCTTGAGGTCACAGGGACGGGCACACATCCTCATGGTAGGTTATGAGGTTTCTCGTCATCTAACCATCATTGGGAAGGTTCTTCAATTCTTCACACTAGTTGGGACATAGGAGTATGACTGCCTTTTTGCCCTTCCAACTCACAATTTGGCTTGAATTCTCTTCGAAGTTGGCACACACCCCCGTGTTCATGAGCTCCTCTTGTGTCTTGATCCTTATGTTATACAAAAACTCCTAAAAGGTGCCTTCATAACCTATCTTTACTTAATTTTCCTCTTTAAGGACTTCACAACCTATTTGCAAAAACGAACACCAAATACACTTTATGAGACATAAAATATGGTAAGAATGATCCTCAATGCCTATAAAACATATAAAGAAATTTGTTGACTCAAGCACTTATCAATGCCACAGTTAGGAATTCCTTTTTGGTGGTTGTGTAATTTTCCTATATGTCATTAAAGATCTTGCTAGCATTGTATATGGGATGAAAGTGCTTGTCCTTCAACTGACGCAGTATTGCGCCAACTGTGAAATCACTAGCATTGCACATCACCTTAAATGGGAAGACCCATTTTGGAGCGATCATGATTGGAGCTTGCACAAGTTTATCCTTCAATGTTTTTAATGCTGACATGCAATGCTGATTAAAGTTAAATGGTGCATCCTTCTCCAAGAGCTTTGTCAGAGGTTTAGCAATCCGTGAAAAGTACTTAATGAACTTTCTGTAAATGTCTGTAGTAACATAAAACTACGAATTACTTTAACCGATGTGGGTGGTGGAAGCTTCTCAAAAGTAGCAACCTTGGCCTTGTCCACTTCAATCCACTTTATTAAAATTCTATACCCCAATACGATGCCTTCCTGAACCATATAGTAACAGTTCTCCCAACTGAACACAAGGTTAGTCTCATCTCATCATGCTAGTACCCGTTCTAGATTTCTAATATAGCTATCAAAGGAGTCACCAAATATAGAAAAGTCATCCATGAACACCTCCATCATGTTCTTCACCATGTCCTTAAAAATGGCCAACATGAACCTTTGAAATATCGCAAGGGCGTTGCATAACCCAAAAGGTATTCGATGATACACGAAGGTTTCGTATGTACAAGTGAATGTGGCCTTCTAAAAGATCCCCTTGCGTATATCCCGCAAGTGCACGGGTTTGTCGAAGTAATAATCCCGGGTGAGCGGGGTGGAATCCACAGGGAGTAGGGAGTGAAAATACTTAATTTGGTTCAATTCTCAACAATAAAAGCAACAAGTGAGAGAGCAAGAATAAAGAAAAGGGTAAGGCAATCGATAAAGATGGGGTACTCGGATGATGCTTCACCTAGGATAATCGTTTCAAGTGCAAGAACTCTCTATTATACCTCCTAATCAATGCCATGGTGAGTCGTGGAAATCCTTACATACATAGTCCCAAATCTAAGGTCAACTATGCCTAACTCTATACATGTCCCGAAGGAGAAATCGAACAATCTCAACACCTCGCACTCGCATAGAGTTGCAATGAGCTCTAGGGATTCCAAGTGATAAATCTCTTCCTAAAAGTAGACCTAACCCTTTGGTCCAGGTGGAAGGTCCCTAGCCACAATTAAGCCCTAGATACAAAGATCCTGTCAACGCTTCACTCCATTGCACACGCAATTAGGCCCCAGCGGAGGTTCATCCCTTAGACCACTCACTCTATTATGGCCGCAAAGAACTCGAAGAATGGAGGTAGAATCTATCACGCCGGAGGGGAAAGGGGACGCTCCTGTACCTCTCGACTCACCCTCTCAACCCTCTCCAACCTAGTTTTGTCTAACGCTCCTGGTGTGTCACTCACTCACAAGGTTACCAACAAGAACTCTCAACCTAGTGTCACTCTTGGGGAAGTTCATACAATTAAACATTCAAGGTTGGAACTCACAATAAACATCAATTTATTGAAAGCATAATAAAGAAGTTCAATGAAACGAATACATCCTAGGGTTCACAATCATCCAAGCACCCATTAGGGGTTTAGCTCTCCATGGAGCTTAGTACAATCAAAGAAATCGAATGTAAAAGCAATGAATCCATAAAGAAACCCCCTCGATGGTCGTGTCAATGGTCTTGTGGAGAGTCCTCTACTCGTCGTCCAAGGATTCCTTCGTCCGGTATAGGATACGCCTCGATCGAAGCTCCCCTACCAACCTTCTTCCTAATGGAATCACGATGTCGGAGCCGTAGAACCTCTCCAAAAACCTAGCCAATACCCCTCAAAACCCTAGCCAAAGCCCTCTCACAAGTTGGGGAAAAGATGGAGAAAAGAATCCCAAAATCGGGGCTGAATCGGCTTTAAATAGGGTTGGAATCGGGCAACTCAGCAGCGTGGGACGCTACAGCGCCCTGATGTAGGAATTTCCACACCGTCGTGTGGATTCTCTGTTCATCATTTTCGGCCAGTCGTAAGCAGAATCGCTCTGCAGTGATTTGTTACTGATTTGCCACTACGATTTCTATGCCAAAAAAATACTCCCGAATCCACTTTTCATCGAGGTAACATAAACGGGCACACGTTTATGCCGTGGATCGCTTTGCTTCTTCAATGACGGATAAGTTGATGGAAATCTTGTTCTATGTGCATAAGTCGGAATGCTTGAGTGTGACTGCCCTTGTGCCCCTCCAAATGGTTGTGCAAACTCAAATACAGGGAGGTTGGCACACACTTTAGCATCTCGCACCCGACTTATATCTTCGCGTTTGAACCTTAGCAAGATTTCCTCCAAAATCGGTGCATTGTGATCCACATTGGCTTCTTTCCTTCATAATTGGTTTCACAACCCTACCTGCATAAAAGTAACATAAAAACACATATTAATGTAAAAACCCGAGAAAAGTAATGCTCAACATAAGGAAAGAATGCTTCGCATTCATATCACACAAGCACTTATCACCTTCTTTTGATTTTCTGGAGCAATGGAAATCTGAAAGTGTCCTGAAAACCCATGCAAGAAACAATAATATGAATGTCATACCAATCTTTCAAGTATCTAATCTATGAATGACAACAAGAAGTGGTCCTTTTTGGTGCCTTCATTCAGTTTCTAGTTGTCGATATGCACTCGCCAACCCGTGACTGTTCTAGTGGGTATGAGCTTATTCTTCTCATTACTAATCATGGTCATCCCATCTTTTTTTTGTACCACTTATACTGGGCTCACCCGTGCGTTATCTGAAATTGGATAGATGATATCTATATCTAAAAGTTTTATTAACTCTGTCTTCATCACTTCCTTCATGTTTGAATTCAATCTTTGTTGCAGTAAAGTAGAGGGTTTGTAACTATTTTCCATCAGGATCTAATGTGTATAAAATGATGGATTGATTCCCTTGATATCATATATCTTCCAAGCGACAGCTTTCTTATACTTACACTAAACCCTCGACAACTTCTTCTTTTGTTCATTAGTTAAACTTGCCGCAATTATCACTATGACACACACCTTGCGTGTGTGTACCGCAAGTGTACAAGTTGTCGAAGTGATAAAGTACACTCATAAGTGGGTAGTCGTATCCACATGGAATAGTTCTTAGAAAGCAAGTAGTGATGCTTTTTAGCTATCGAGTGAACCAATTTGTGATTTGGGTAAACAATATCAATGCAAATAAAATAAAGAAAAGAGAAAGGAAATACAATAAAAATAAGGAGAGGTAATCGATAGAAAGATGGGGTACCCAGACATTGGTCACCGTAGAACTATTGTTTCAAGTGCAAGACTAATCATTATGCCTCCTAACTAATGTTAAATGAGTCGTGGAAATCCAAAAGCACATGGTCCTAAACATAAGGTCAACCGTGACTAACCCTATACTACGCCCCGGTGGAAAGGAATATTCTCAATGCCTTACATTGTGTAAGGTAGCTTAAACCTCTAGGGGCTCTAAGTGATAAACCCTATTCCCTAATATAGATCTAATCCTTAGGTCCAGGAGAAGGACCCCTAGTCACGATTAAGCTCCAGCACTAAGAATTACTTCAACAATTCACTCTATTACTTGCGTAACTAAGCCCCAGTGGAGTTTATCTCTTAGCATTTCACTTTATCATGACCGTAAAGAACTCTTGGAACGTGGAGGTAGGATAAACAACCTCGAAAGGGAAAGGGGACATTCCGCTACCTGTCAACTCACACTCTCAACCCTCTCTATCCTTGCTTTGTCTAACCCTAATGAAATGTCACTCATTCACAAGGATTACCAAGATAGATTCTAAACCCTAGTGTTACTCTAAGGGAAAATCATTTCAACAAGCTTTCAAGGTTGAAAGTCAATTAAAACATTAATCAAAGAAACATAATAAGAGTCAATGAAACAAAATTATCCTAGGATTTACAAATCTAAGCACCCACTAGGGGTCAAGCTCTCCATGGAGCAATACACAAGCAAATATGAAATCAAGAGTAAATGCATGCAATCCATAGATAAAACCCCCTTGTAGTCTACATCGATGGTCTTGTGGAGCCATCTCGTTTTCTCCGAAGGCTTCCTTGTCAAGCATAAGGCACACCTCACTGAATCAACGCCGACGAAAGCTCCCCCAATAGCATTCTTCGGAAGGAACTCGATGTTCGTGGCTGTAGGACTGCTCCAAAAATCTAGCAAAAGCGTCTCCAAACCTTAGCCGCAAACGCCACCAAAGATGGCAAAAGGTAGGAAACAGATCCCCAAAGACTCCTCAAAATACAGTTTTTATAAGGGTTGGAATCGGGTGAATTTCCATGTCTTCATTTCTTGAGAGCTGTGAACAGTAACTGCTACAATAATTTTGCTACAGTGTTTCTGCTACATTACTTCGCCGAAATGCTCCTGAATCCACTCTTTTGATCGAGGCCACATGAATAGGCACACATCCATGCGATAGATAGCGTCTCGTCTTCAAGGAAACCACATTGACGAAGTTCTTGATAATGTTCCACAAGTCGGAACGTGTGAGTGTGACTACCATTGTGCCTTTCCACTTTGTGCATTCACTTGAGCATAATGGAGGTTGGCACACACCCATATGTCTTTGAGCAAAACTTGTGTCTTCACATTTGTTCAATCCAAGAACTTCATCAACAATTGTATTCATGATCTATTTTTGCTTTCTTTCATCCAACTTTGTCTCCATAACCCTACATGCACAAAAGAACACAAATACACACGAATAAGCGATAAAATCTGATAAAAATAATGCTCAATGTAAGAAAAGACTCCATCTACAGTAATCTTATCTAATCTTTAAATGCATGCATAGATCAAACATGGCATGTGTGTTCTACTGTAGGGGCATATCTTCCTCACCACATTAATAAGATAAGCATTCAAGAAACATGCAATAAATCACAAAGTAGTAGATAAATTTATTGAATAATCAATCATATTCACAAGTAATCATCAAAATACCTAGACATACAATTTCCCTTGAATTAGGGTCCAATTAAGAATAAAGATATAAATAAAAATAAATCCACATAAGACAAAGGATAATATAAAAATAATTCATAAAATAACTCCCTCCAATAGATCTCCAAAGGTTGAGGTCGAGAAAATCCCAAGATTGACAAGATGGCACCAAATCTCTTCGTGCGCCCTCCTCTAATGATGTACGTTGACTCTCCCTTAGAAAACTCGCCAGAATCTACTGAAAAAGTGAGAGGAAACCGTCTCCAGCCACTCAGTTCTCCAGAACTCTGGCCACTCTACCTTATTTGACAAAAGAATCTCCCCTTGAACTTAAAAACTAGGGTTTATATAATGTTGAGCCCACCATGAACTCACCACAGGTGTTGTGATGCTTATGGTGAGTAAATTAGCTTGGGGCACAAGTTGCGTCCTGGTATGGCTTCTCTATGTATTGAGTGGGTAGATCAAAGTTGTAATGGATTCATAACAACCGTGGTGAGGCTGTTGTAGCTTCTGTGTTGCTTCTAGTGATTCCACACTGCCACGGCTTGATAACAACTATGTTGAGAGTGGACAACGACCATCATGAGATTTCACCATGGTTGTTGTGAGCCGCGATTAAACTATGATTCAGCAACTTAGTCAATTTTGCTTTGAAAAATCAGCGAATTTGGTTCTTTCACCCTAAAACAGAAATAAAGTCCGTGATGAATAAAAGAAAGAAATTTTGTACTAATTTGGTGTTGAACATGTAAAATATCAATCTAAGTGCAGTATAAATGATACAAAAAATATGAACTTTCAAGCACTTATCACATGCTAATCATAGTGATGACCATCTTCCCATAAGCTATATCTCCACCAACTTGCTCACTTTATGTAAGGGAACATCCACCATTTCCATGGCCGACAAGCCCGCATTTGTAGCAAAACATCGGCAATCGCTCATAGAAAATGACAACCAAATAACGGTTCTCTTCATCCCCAATCAAGAAACCCCTCTTGGGGGGCTTGGACAAATCGATTATACTCAAATTAGAGCAAATTTAGCTCGAGAGAGCTTCTTAGTGTGATCATCCACCTACAAAAGTCTCCCAAATTGTTCCCTAATGAGCATGAACACCTCTCGATCCAAATACTCACTTGGTGGGTGGTGCAGCTGCACCCATACCACTGCCAAGTGAAGTGTCTCGAGCACCGATTGGAACTGGTCTTTCAAGGGCGTCAGCTAAAGCACTATTCTGCTAATTGTCTAGGGCCTTTCCTAGAGCACCGCCTCCATGATCTCCTATTTCTCACATCGAATGAGGTGGAAGCCATTTAACATTTCATACACCGAGAATGTTCCTATCCATTCCCACATCTCTAGTAGGGATGCCTTAACCAACTTCAATGGCGGTGTATTCCCCAGGAATTTTTTAAACAAGCTATTGGTCATCCTATTTATAGCTTGACCTGAAATCTCCTTGCCCAAGAACACTACATCATCTACTGATTTCTTTAGTTTTTCTATATGATCTCTGTAATTGATGCTAGTTGGATGTTCCGTTAAAGAGTAATCCTTCGATTTCACTACATTTGCCCTGGTTCGTCTATTACGAACAGACGCCGGAGCCCAGACGCCATGCATATCTCCTCCCCCACTCACCATAGCAAGCTAGAGTGAAGAATCTTCTGGATGTCTGGCGAGTCTATTGGCCTTTCTAATGGTAGAGTTTTTTAACGCTAAATTCTAAATTGTTGAGTTGATACTTTCTTTGGATTATGTTAGTGTTGGCAAGTGTCTAACTTATAAGAATTTTTTTTAATAATAATGCGAATAGATATTTATTTTATAATAACATTTTTAATATTATTTAATAATTACATTTATTTTAATAATTTAGTTGTGTGAATCGTTATATTGTGAAAATATGAATGATCTGAGATAAATTATATAATCAAAATCCTTTATTGTCTAGTGAAAATTATATACATTGGAAAATGATCCAAAATCAATTATATATTCAACAAATTTTTCCACAAGTATAGCTAAAACATTGAGAGCCCATTTGGATGGGGCTAATGATCCCCAAGGAATGGAAATCATTATCCCCCATCCATGTTAACCCTTGTTTTGGTTGGAGTAATTGGAATCTCATTGCTTTGATAGGATGGCCCAACCATCCCATCAAGAGGATTATCATTATTCCAAAATGGGGTGTAATGCCCATATTACCCCTTTTTTTGTATTTAATAAATATTTAAAATTAATATAATTAATTAATATATTTCATTATAATAATTAAAAATTAATGATATTTAAATTATTTTATAAGTGAAATTTTTTATTTTTGTTAATTAATTTAATGTTAATAAAACTTAGTACTTTAAATAATTAATTACAATAATTAACATTAATAATTTAAATTATAATAACATATTTACATATTGATTAACATAATAAAATATTTTAAATATCATTATTTTTAACTATTATTATTATTTTTAATTATTACAACTAAATATATTAATTAATGTGTGAATTAATTACATTAATTTGAAATATTTAACTATAATAAATTAAAGTAAATAATTATATTCTACATATTTAATAATAAATAATGTTAAATAATTATTATTAAACATAATTCATTATTTTAAACAAAATAATTTTATTTACACAAAAGGGCATATATGTAATTTTCATCATATCTCTCTCTTAGTTTTTCTTATTCCTAACTCTCATTCTACCCAACTAAACATATTTTTCATTGTCATCTCCTTTCCCATATTCACATTCCCCTTCTTCCCTTCTTTTCATTCCCCTCTTCTCATTCTTATTTTGTAATCCGAAGGGACCCTAATAGTTTCAATCTAAACTCAAAATTGTAAAACATATGAAGTTATCAACTTCTCATCTTTATATGTTTATAAAATGGGAGGAGACATTACATAAATGGGGGTTTTCCTTAGAATGGCAATAGTTTTTATTTTTTATTTTGATTATAAAAATGATTCTATGCCAGTTTACTCACAGAATGGCACTAGTTTTTATTTTTTATTTTGATTATAAAAATGATTCTATGCCAGTTTACTCACATCCATACACACCCAGACATTTTTTATTTGCTAAAAAACCTTTGCATTTTTTACTGTCATCCTTCTTTTCTTTCTAATAATTAAAATAGCCTTTCTTTTTACTTATTAAAATTTAATTTGCTTTCAAAATTATTACCTCTTTTTTAAATTTTATTACTTTTTTAAAACTTATTTATTTCAAAATATATATTATTGTTAAAATATAAAGCATTTTTTTCTCATTTTTAAACATATTTTTGTTCAATTTTTCTTAATAACCTATTTGCTTTAAGTTCGTTAAATTTATTTGGATATGATTTTGCTTAAATTTCACTTTCTGCAAATAATAATTTTTTTTTAAAAATAGGGTAACTTGAGAAATCAATATTTATTTTATTTATATATTTATTTATGCTTTTTAATTTTAATAACCTTTTTGTTCTTTAAAAAATTGAGTTCAAGTATAAATACAAATATATCTATCAATTTGCTTACATTATATATTTCTACCCCATAACGGACAAATAATTTTATAATGCCGAGATTATTCACATGAAGAGCATGTAGAGTTTCTATATATCTCTGTGCTAGCATTACATGCTCTCCAAGCTGCTGCTAATTTTTTGAAATATTACAAACAATTTTCTTTTATTAACTGAAATGCGCATAATATTTTCCAAACTGTGCAGGGTGCGCATCCACGTAGGTTTTTAAAAGTAAAGTGGGCTCAGAAATTTTTTAAATTATTTGTTTAAGAAACAAAGCATATAATGTGGGGCCTATTAATCTTTTTAAAATATAAATAACATATTTTTTGTTTTAGTCCGTCAAATTTTTTTAAAATGTCTTTTTTCATTTTACTGAAAAAAACAATAATGAGAGACATGGGCGCAAGTGGGAATTGAACATACTGTTAATCGGAGGAAAAATGTGACACTTCACTATCTCATTACAAACTCTCTCAACCCTCTTCAATCTTGATGTTCTAACCCTAATGGAGATCTCTCTCACCAAGGTGAACAAATCATACAAACCAAACAACCATAAGATCAATAAGACAAACAAGCATTAGACAAACAACATTGAAACTCAACCAATTATGAATTAAATAGAAACACGAAGCAAATCTACACAAGATTAATATCCTAAGATTCAAAAGCCGAAATACTTTCTAGGGGTTTAGCTCTCCATGGAGCAATATACAAAACAAACCATCAATGAATAAAAATATATAAAAACTATAGAAATAACCCCCTAATATCTGAACTTATGGCTTGATGGAGAGCTTCGATGTCTTAATGGAATCCACTGCGAAGCTAGGGTCGCCGGTGGCTTCCTTGATGCTTTAATGGAGAAGGAATCGATCAAAGTTGGTGAAGAAATGCCTCCTAAGCTGCAAAGACCTCTTCTCCAAACCCTAGCCATTTTATATCTTAAGATCCACCCAAAAGATACCAAAGGGAAAAATGGCTATTTATAATAACCAGCTCATGTCTATCACATACCTTGACCCGGTCTGGTTAACAGTGTTTTGCTACAATGTTCCTCATATACAAGGCACCAAAACTCTTCTCTTGAGACTACATGGATGGGCACACGTCCGAGTGTTAGGCTATGAGGCTTCTTGTCGGCCAATTATCATTGGGATGATTCTTGAAGTCTTTACACAAGTAAAGACATGGGAATGTGGCTGCTTTTGTGACCTTCCAATTCACAATTTAATTTGAATTCTCTTAGAAGTTGGCACACACACCCCCCCTCCCCGGCTAGTGTGCGTGAGCTCCACTTGTGTCTTGATCCTTATGTTGCACAAAAACTCTCAAAATGTGCCTCCATAACCTATATTTGCTTTTTTTTTTTCTCTCAAGGCCTTCACAACCCTATTTGCACAAAGGAACATCAAATACAATTTATGAGACATTAAACATGATAAAAATGATGCTCGATATATGTAAAACATACAAAAAAATATGTTCCCTCAAACACTTATCACCTAGCAATGGTGTACTTTGGAGAATTCTTCTCTCTTAATCCTCTCGAGTGGATTAATGATACACCTTTTGCGTGCGTGTATTGCAAATGCATGGGTATGAAAGTAATAAAATATCCAATAAGTCGGGTACTCGAATCAACAATAATGAAAATATTAGTAATAACTACTTCTAAGTCATCTAGTTGGAATAATGAATATGATAAAATAAACTTAATAACGAGAAGTATGAATGTCACAAGGAAACATGGAAGAGTAGAAATGAGGGAAGTATCAATCAATGAAGATGAGGTACCTGGGCAATGCTCCCTACTAGGATCTAACATGAAGCGAAAGATTTTCAAATGTTTCTAAAACGAATTAATCAAGTCAAGGCAATCCAAGAATAATCGATCCCTGTCTCCAGATCACCGAAACTGACTCCTTATAAGGTCCTGGTGGAGAAATCACTCAATCTCAACACCTCACACCACTTATGACCACAATAGGCTCTAGGGTTTCCCTACAAGGTCCCAGTGGAGAAATATCTCAATCTAACATCTCACACCAAATATGGTTGCATAAAGCATAGGAAATACGGGGATAAATATGCTAGTCAAAGGGGAAAGGGGTCACTCCACTATCTCATAACTCACTCTGTCAACCTTCTTCAATCTTATGGTTCTAGCCCTAATGGAGACCTCTCTCTCACCAAGGCAAACAACACCTGCAAACCAATCAACCACAAGATCAATACGGAAAGCAAGCAATAAGAAAGCAAGATTGAAACTCAATTAAACTCGGATTTAATAGAAAACACAAAGTAAATCAATACAAGAATAAGATCCTAGAGTTCGCATGCCCAAATACCTAGGGTTTAGCCCTTCATGGGACAAATTACAAAACAAATAATACAATGTAAATCAATGACAATCATGGAATAAAACCCCCTCGAATTCATGAAAATGGCCTTGATGGGTAGCTCAACTTCTTGAAGGATTCCTTTCTGAAGCTAGGTCACCGATGGCTTCCTTAATACTATGATGAAGAAAGAATCTAGCAAAGTTGGTGAAGAACACCCCCCAAATTCACCAAAGACCTCCTCTCTAAATCCTAGCTGTTTTCCCTTTCAAAAGACTTCAAAATGTTCCCCAAAGAATAGGACAAAAGCGCTATTTATACTCAAAACTCATGTCTGTCGCATACCTCCACGCGACCGTGTGGGCTACAAAGCTGCCCACACGATCGGGTGGGATTTTCACCTGATTACGTAAATAGTTAATTAGGATGTCTTGAGGGCAATAGGCTTGGATGAAGCTATATCGGAGCACATATCGCAGAACGGTTTGGATAAGTTGTTTAACATCAAAGAACCTACCTACCGCGAGCTTACTTTGGAAGTCTTGAGCATAATTGAAGTAGTTAGGCATTGCAACTTTGTCTAGCAAGCAAGCTCAATGTCGTTTCAAGCTTTCGGGAAGAGGTACAAGATCGATCACACTGCCTTGGATGTTTCCTTGGAGCTCTACACCGATGCTGATACTCAATCACCCTACTTTCGTTCCTTACTCGTGGATTTCCCGTCTCACATTTCACCGGAGAGGTATTAGGCCACCATCACCAGTTCCAGGACAAGGAAAGAATCGCAGATGACCAACCCCACCCATCGCTACATTTATGCACTACTGACTAGAGGGGTTGGGAGGTTAGTCAGACTCTACAGAGGTTGTGTCGAGCACTGAGCTTCTCATGCTCTACAACATCTTCATGCGATACCCAATCTATATGGGGCACCTTTTCACCTACATTATCTCTGATCAGGGATAGTACGTGCACCTCCGGACTATCTTTCCAGGATCTTATATCATGCGATTGATTAGAGGCATGGGATTCATAGACCATTCTTGAGGAATACACATCATTGGTAGCACCACTCCTGTTGGGGTGTCCACTTTATCTTCTATCAGGATAGTTGAGAGGAGGGATGCCACTTACTATTTAGCGCAGTGTTAGGAGATGAGAGAGTGCGAGGCCAAACCATCACATGAGCATGAGACAGATACTAAGACTGAGTCAAAGTCCGAGCTAGATGTGAGGCCAGATCCACTTGAGATCAGGCTTTAGGAGTTATAGGAAGAGACCCAGCATCAGTTTACCTTCATTTGCAGAGTCGAGCGATATATGGCTAAGGGTTTACCTTCATTCATGACTTATTTTTGTGATGTTTTTGGTTGATTATTTTAAGTACTTTGTCATATTTTATGTTATGTTTGATATTTTGTACTATGTAGTTAGCAAGGGTTTAGTCCCTACTAAACACTATCTAATTTGATTCTTGCCAGCTTGCTTCTCAATATTTATGAGTCTTGAGTTGTGATATGCTTCTTGATCTTTACAAGGCTATAATGATAGGAGCTTCACTTTCATCACCCTTGTTAGTATCAAACATACCCTGTATTGACACGCGTATTGTCGAATCCTCACCGAAAATGGGGAAGTTTCTTTACTCCATCTCTTTATGCTTATTTGATATTTTTCACATTGTATTGCTAACTTACGGACATTGATGGCAATGTATGACTCTAGGTGTGCGGATGGGGTATCTTAATGGATTTCATGTTTGATTTACCTGTGATAGCTATGATGCTTATGATGTGAACTTGTCCTCAAGCTCACGGAGTCATCAAGTAATACCTCTCGCGCAAGCACGAGAGGGTCATATTCCCTAGACCCAAGGATCTACCCTTACTTCCTCTTTGTGTATTGTCTAGTCAACAGATTCGAAGGGGTTCTGTAGACTATTAATTAAAATAAAAGAAACTACAAGTGGAGTCTAAAACAAGGCAAAGGTATAAAATCAGGGGAATGAAATGGTCATGGATGCGGATTCCCTAGGGGTTACTAAAGTGCACAGGATGCTAATAATGTCATGCAATTGGAGGTTTGGACCAAGAGACTTCCTAAAATAGATCAACCTGATGGTCATGCAATTGACCCCTAATCCAGTACAAGTATTGATACAGAATTCCTTCCGATCAAATCCTCATACGATTGCATTAAAAATGGGGAAATCTCTAATTAGGCCGGAACACAACTTGGTCTAACCCTAATGTTGTAGGGGTATAAAATACCCGACAGTCACGGTGTATTTATATATGAATCCCTTCCAAACTTGGTGTGTATAGTACAAGGGCGATGGTCACACTACCAAGTACAACCTAGAAGTTGGTTTACGGAGTTCTCATGTAAGCAGCACATAAAATGCACCAAGAATGAATCAAGAAACACACAATAATTACAATAGACATCTGATAAGTGCTTGTGTGATAAGAATACGAAGTGTTCTTTCCTTATGATGAGAATTACTTTTATCAGATTTTAACGCTAATATGTATGTATTTATGTTCCTTTTATGCATATAGGGTTGTGAAGCCGAATCTTATAGAAAGAAGCCAATGTAGACCGTGAGTGTACTATTTGGAGGAAATCTTGAGAAGGTTCAAACCCAAAGACATAAGTCGGGTTCAAGATGCGAGAATATGTACCAACCTCCTTGTATTCAAGCTAACAAAATGATTTGGAGGGGCACAGAGGCAGTCACATTCTAAGTATTCCGGCTTGCGCATGTGTAACAAGATATCCACCAACACGGCCGTTCATTGAAGAAGCAAAACGATCTACGACGTAAACGTTTACCTATTTACATCACCTCAATGAAAGCATGGTTTCGGGAGTGTTTCAGAACGATACTGTAGCAGGGCAATGTATCGGCAATGCAACAAAATACTGTAACAGGTACTGTTCACGGACGGCCGAAGAAGGAGTTATCGAGAGAAGCCACACGGGGGTGCAGAAATTCCACATGCCCGTGCGTTTATTCCACACGGCCCGTGTGAAATATTCACATGGGCGTGTGGATTGCCGATTCCAGCCCTATTTAAGGCCGATTTCAGCCCCGATTTCAGGATTCTTTTCTCCATCTTTTCGCTAACTTGAGAGAGGGCTGCTGCTACGGTTTTGAGAGGTATTGGATAGGAATTGGGAGAAGTTCTATGGCTCTGACATTGTGTATCCGTTTGGAAGAAGGTTAGTGGGAGAGCTTTCGTCGGCACTGATCTGGCGAGGTGTATCTTAGGCTGGACAAAGGGACCTTTGGACGAGTAGAGGACTCTCCACAAGACCGTCGTCACGACTATTGTGGGGCTTTCTATGGATTTATTAATTTTGCATTCGATTTCATTGATTGTAATTAGCTCCATGGACAGCTAAGCCCCCTAGCGGCAACTTGGATTGTGAACCCTAGGATGTATTTGTTTCATTAAACCTTGTTATTATGCTTTCATTAATTGATGTTTATTGAGTTCCAATCTTGAATGCTTTGATTGTATGAATACTTCCTTAGAGTGACACTAGGGTTGAGAGTTCTTGTTGGTAATCCTTGTGAGTGAGTGACACACCACGAGAGTTATACAAATATAGATTAGAGAAGGTTGAGAGGGTGGGCCGAGAGGTAGCGGAGCGTCCCCTTTCTCCTCCGGTGTGATTTATTCTACCTCCAATTTCTTAAGTTCTTTGCTGTCATAGTAAAGTGAATGGGCTAAAGGATGACCTTCCCCTGGGGCTTAGTTGCGAGTACAATGGAGTGAAACGTTGAAGTGATTTTAGCGTCTAGGGCTTAATTGTGGCTAGGGACCTTTCGCCTGGACCAAAGGGTTAGGTCTACATATAGAAAGAGGATTTATCACTAGGAATCTCTAGTGTACTTCGCGCCGATGGAGAACGTAACCAAAGCTTGTTTGGATACTGTCAACTCTCCTCCTCTCTTTAGCCATGCTAATTTGTACGGTGCAGGATGTTGTTCAGTGGAAATCCAGAGCTTCTGCACAGCTTCTTCAGATATGATGTTCTCACAGTTACCTGCATTAATTACGAACCGACATACCTTACCAAGAATAGTACAGGAGGAGTGGAAGATATTGGTTCTCAACCAGTCGTCTTCCGTAGCTCGAGGCGTTAGGCAAGATCTGCGCACAACTAGAGCCATCCCCACATCTCCCTCAACTATTTCTTCATCGAGATCACCCTCATCATACAGTGGTGGAAGTACTTTGGTTGCGTCTTCTTCTTCCTCCGTCAACATAACTCGTTTGCCCCCTTTGCGATAGTCGCCTTGGCGGTAACCTCTCTCTCCACAAATGAAGCATTGTATATTGTTGTTGCTGCCTCCTCTGACAGTAGTGGCATCCATTGGTCGAGCTGTAGGAGCCGCTCCCCGAGTCACACTGCTCAGGCTAGTGCCGATCTGTCTGCTACCTCTGGGAGCCCCACCCGAGCTCATAGAGGATGATCGTCGTTGCTGTCGCTCAATAATTAGTGCTTGCTAATGGGCCGCCAAGATGGAGATTGGATCGAATAGGTTGACTGTCTCCTGGATCTGAGTGCGCAAGCCACCAATATACCTTGCCACTAACGGCTCTGTGGATTCTTGAACTTCATTCCGAGCCAACAATTGGTAGAACTCAGTGGTGTACTCCTCCACAGTGTGCGTTCCTTGGTAAAGATTGTATAATCGGCTGAAGATTATGCGCTGAAAATTGTGGGGTAAGAAGTTAGAGCGCATGTGTTTCTTCATCTTCTCCCAATAATTGATCTTGCCTTTTCCCAACCTACTGCGGTTGAGTTTCAGTTGTTACCACCATGCGGTTGCACGCCCACGCAGTCGTGTTGCCACTAGCGCCACTCTTTTATCCTCCGGGACTTCTTTGAACTCCAAGACTTCCTCGACCATGGTAAGACAATCAAGAAACTCCTCCGCTTGTAGTCCACTATGGAATTCCCAACGCCTATCTTCATCGCGGTGGTGACGGGTGTCAACCCCACGGTCTCGTCCTCCCCGACGCTTTGTAATGTCAGCAAAGTAACCATTGTCTTCCTCCATGGTGTCATCACTCCCACTCTCAAAGACACGCCCTTGATTGCCGCCACCCGTTAATTGGGCAATCCGTTCAGTCAATTCCTCCATCATCCGCTCCATCTGAACATCCAAGACGCGGCCAACACGCTGCTCAAATCTAGCATCGTCATCACGATCGTAGATCTCCTCCACCCTTGGTGTAGGTCGTCCCGTACCACGTCCTCGCGGTGCCATGATCGCTTCGTCTCTGGTACCAAACTGATGCAGCGGTATATTGAAACTGTTGATTCGCGCACGAATACCCAGTACAAGTCTTCAAAACTTGTTGATCAAAGATAGCTAGGAATTGGAAAAAGAGAGTAAATTTTATTACTCAAGAGAATAACTATTACAAAAATGATCGTACTCTCGCCCATAGGCTTACATTAAATAGGAAAAATCAAAGATATGAAAATAATCCTAAAACGAAGATAATTTGAAAATATACCAAAAATGGTAAATTTTCAAATACCGGCAAGAAATAAAAGAGTTAACAAAATAAATACTAACGCCATAAATGGCTTACAAATCATAGATTTCTAGCCAAAGAAATAGTGAAATCAATTATTACTAAAAATAGCAAAATCAGGGTTTTCGAGGCCTAAACGATGGAATTTGGCCGAAATCATGCATGACTCACGAGTTTGCGATGCAAACTCATGACTTGTGTCCGTTGGCCTGTTTCCCATCAGACTAGGCCCAAGAAACCCAAAAACTCTACCGCCCGGTGAATTACTAAAATACCCTTATTACTTCGAGTCCCATTTCCGCATGAACGCGCATGCCATCTCCTCAATACGGCCCGCATCAAATAGCTACCAACGGAATGCTATGGAGAAGAAAAAGGTGGCCGGGCTTCATGAGATAGATACAGCAACTTCATTGGCGGCTCAATTGGAATCATTGAGTAAGAAGTTAGATGTTCTAACTTCGAATAGAGTGGCGGCCGTAACTACTTACACCGGGTGTGGTGGAGGACATGCTCCCTTCGATTGCCCGATCTCCATTGGTGATGCATCTTCGGTTGAGAATGTGGCCTTTGTGGGTAATGCGATGAGGAATCAAGGGAATCCATATAGCAACACCTACAATCAGGGTTGGAAGAATCATCCTAATTTCTCGTGGAGTAACCAAGTTCCACAAAAAGCCATGGGGCAACTGGGTTTCCAACAATAACAAGCCCCAAACATGTAGAACGGAGTTTCCGCTTTGGAGACCCGGATGCCCGATTTGGAGAAGGCCTTGACTAGGTTCGTGCAATTATCAGATACAAGATTTCAATAAGTTGAGGCTACACTTTGAAACCACACCGCTTCTTTGCACAACCTTGAGAATCAAGTGGGGTAAATTACCAAGTCTCTATCGGAGAGACCACAAGGAAGCTTGCCAAGCAATACCGAGACCAATCCTAGAAAGCATGTGAAGGTGATAACTTTGAGAAGTGGTCGTGAGGTTGAAGGTAGGTTTCTGAGTGAGAAGCCCAATGAAAATGCACCCGAGGTTATAGAGGTTGATGAGGGAACAAGCAAAGAGAATGGGGTGGCACCCCCACCATTCAAGCCAAGAATCCCTTATCCCTCTAGATTAAAGAATGACCAAGCGAATTAACAGTATATGAAGTTCCTGAGTTTGTTCAAGCAACTCCACATCAACATACCTTTTGTTGAGGCATTGGCTCAAATGCATAAGTATACAAAATTCTTGAAAGATTTGTTGACTTGGAAGAGGAAGTTAGAGGAGAGTGTTTCAGTGATCTTAGATGCTTCTTGCTCGGCGGTTTTGCAAAAGAACATGCCGAAAAAGAGGAAAGACCCGGGAGGCTTTATCATTCCATGCAACATTGGCAATTTTGGTGAAAAAATGGCATTGGCAGACTCAGGGGCCAGTATTAACGTCATTCCATACACCTTCTTTTGAAAGCTAGGCTTAGGCGATCCTAAGGCTACTCGGATGACTTTGTAATTAGCGGACCGAACGGTGAGATATCCAAGGGGTATCATCGAAGATGTGCATATCAAAGTGGACAAGTGCATATTTCCTGTTGATTTTATGGTGCTAGACGTTGATGAGGATGCAGATGTACCCTTGATACTTGGCAGGCCATTCTTGCGGACTTCTAAGAGATTGATTGACAAGGATGACGGGGAGCTAACTTTGAGAGTTAGAGATGACAAGCTCATATACCGCCTTGCATAAGCCATGCAGGATTCTCTTGATTTTGATGATACCTTATATTTTCTAGACACTACTGATGAGATTGTTGATGAATATATACAGAAAATGTTCAATCCGGACCTGTATGAGGGTTTATTCGACCAAGGGGAGGAAAATGAAGAAGTGAACCAAGCGCTTCTTGGGAAGAAGTACCGTCTACCGTGGCGATCCTGAAGACGATGCTCCGGAAGATGAAGAGGGCAAGGAGACATCACTTGAAATGATCCAAGGCTGTTGGAGATGCGCGTGAACCGAACAAGTTGGATGAACCATTGCTAGGTTGTCTTAAGTCCGATAACTCTCCCTCTACCATCAAGAGACTTTGCTCGTCATGCTTTCAAGCCATAGGCAAGAGGGCAACATTCATCTATGAGCCCCCGTGAGGTAAGGATGAGGTACGTCAAGTTTAGTGACGTAAAACAAGCGCTTCTTGGGAGGCAACCCAAGCAATTACTGTTTTCTTAGCTTATAGTTTAGTTTTTGTGCGAATAAAGTGTTGAGTGTTGGTGTCTTGATTTTTAGATACTTTTGTTGTGTTTTTATTGTGGATTTTTAATGTCATCATGTGTTTTCATGTGGATTTCACGAAGTTTAGGTCGTTTGAGCTTTCATTTTTGTGTTTTCTCTAGTTAAAGTTGCCTTGTAAAGCAAGCTTTGAGTGCATAGTTGTGTTCAGAAATTTTCTGCAGTGCTTGCAAAGTTCTCTAAGTGTCTAGAGAAAACACACGGTCGTGTGGAATTATCGCACGGCCGTGTGTTTCTATTCAGAGCTCATCCAAAGAAGGCACAGGGGCGTGGACTCACCCCTTTGAGCGACCTTGTGATGGTAAAATACTTTAGCAGGTATTGTTCATGGTCGCCCAAAAAAGGAGTTATCTAGAGAAGCTACATGGGCGTGTGGAAATTCCACATGTCCGTGCGTTAATTCCACACGGGCCGTGTGAAATATTCACATTGGATTCCCTATTCTAGCCCTATTAAAGGCTGATTTCAGCCCCGATTTCAGGATTCTTTTCTCCATCTTTTCCCCAACTTGAGAGAGAGAGCTGGGGCTAGGGTTTTGAGAGGTATTGGCTAGGGATTGGGAGAAGTTCTACGGCTCCAACATTGCCTATCCGTTTGGAAGATGGTTAGTGGGAGAGCTTTCGTCAGCACCGATCCTGCGAGATGTATCCTAGGCCGGACAAAGGGACCTTTGGACGAGTAGAGAACTCTCCAAAAGACCATCATCATGAATATCGTTGGGGTTTTCTATGGATTTATTACTTTTACATTCTATTTCATTGATTGTAATTAGCTTCATGGACAGCTAAGCCCCCTAGCGGCAACTTGGATTGTGAACCCTAGGATGTATTCGTTTCATTGAACCTTGTTATTATGCTTTCATTAATTGATGTTTATTGAGTTCCAATCTTAAATGCTTTGATTGTATGAATACTCTCTTAGAATGACACTAGGGTTGAGAGTTCTTGTTGGTAATCCTTGTGAGTGAGTGACACACCTCAAGAGTTAGATAAATATAGATTAGAGAGGATTGAGAGGGTGAGTCGAGAGGTAGTGGAGCGTCCACTTTCCCCTCCGATGTGATTTATTCTACCTCCAATTTCTTAAGTTCTTTGTAGTCATAGTAGAGTGAATGGGCTAAAGGATGACCTTCCGCTGGGGCTTAGTTACGAGTGCAATGGAGTGAAGCGTTGAAGTGATTTTAGCGTCTAGGGCTTAGTTGTGGCTAGGGACCTTCCGCCTGGACCAAAAAGTTAGGTCTACATATAGGAAGAGGATTTATCACTTGGAATCCTTAGAACTCATTGCAATTCTATACGAGTGCGAGGTTGAGAGATTGTTCAATTTCTCCTCCGGGACATGTATAGGTTTAGGCATTGTTGACCTTAGATTTGGGACCATCAATTAAAGGATCTCCATAACTCATTAATGCATTAGTAAGGAAGCATAATAGAGGGTTTTTGCACTTGAAACGATTGTCCTAGGTGGATCAACATCCGAATACCCCATCTATATCGATTGCCTTACCTCTCATTTACTTGCTCTCTCTCTTGTCTCTTTTACTTTTGTTTGCATTATATCTGGTCATACAAATCACTATTCATATTTCACTTAGTTAAGAAACAATTTAAGTGTTTTTACTCCCTACTCCCTGTGGATACGATACCCACTCACCTTGGATTTTATTAATTTGACATACCCGTGTATTTCTGATTTACACGCATATTCAGTCGTGTCAACATAATTAAATCATCTAAATACACAAGTTCACCCCAAGGTTCACTAGCATCCGTTGACCTTGGGGTCTACTTGTCCATACAAACAAATACAAATAATAGGTTCATGAAAACAACCACAAATTGCATAAGAAAACTTCCTCAAACAATGGAAGTGGGATGACAAGCCAAGTTAGGTGGAAAGCTTCAACAAACGCCGCGATCGGGGGCGGCTTCCCTCGTCCTCTATGAGCTCCCAAAGAAGAGATCGATGAAGATCTAGCCAAACCAAGCTAATCCCTTTAATTTCTTCTTTCTAAAATGCAAGATCTTGTCTCCTCAAAGCTGATGGAAGTCGGCTCCAAGAACTCCCCAAAAACCTTCTTCAAAAAGCTTCTCCGAAAAGAACTCCTTTGCCCTAGAAAAGGTAGTCCAATATATATCCCATCAGGTCCATACCCATGTGGGTGCATGGATGCCTGAGAAGCTCACTGGCATTTTGCCCAAAAATTTTCTCGGTGATACAGTAACTCAGCTACAGTAATCCTACTGCTGTAATTCACTACAGTGTTTCTGCTACAATGCTGAAATTTGTGAATTTCCAGCAAACCTCATGGACACTCATGCGGGCGCATGGACCCCATGAAGCTTACAGCCAAATGGCCACAGCGTCGAACAGTGACTCCGCTATAGTGACCGTTAGAGTGCCAAAACCCTAACACGCAGTTTTTGATGTCGAATTCCTCCCAATTGCGTTCATGAGCTTCACTCGGCTCATTTAAAGATCTGCAACACCAAAATAACCAATTTAGACTTAAAAAGGTATCAATTCATTAACATATACCCAAATAATACAAGATCAATACGTATAAAATATGCACATTTAGGTGTTTATCAAACATCACCGCACATAAGCATTTTCTTGTCCCCAAGCAAACAAACATGAAAAACAGGGGTACGAAGATAAAATGCTAAATGCACAACCTCAAGTTTAAATAGTGAAAATCCCCACAGGCACATATGAATTGAAATCAAGAAAATGAGTTGTACAATAACCAATTCAGTTGAGATAGTCATGATTCCTCTAAAGTGCTTTTCTCTTGAGTGTGTGTATACTTCTTCCCTCGCTCCCCCTATTCACTTCACATTCATTGACTACCGGTGTTAAAAATGTTAAAGACACCCTTAATGGCAAGTCAAGAGTCCTTTGGTCCACAGTCAATACTTTAGCTTCTAAGTGAATGCATGATAGAGTCCAGGAGAATAAGCACTTTTTTTTCGAGTCTGCCTAACGTAGACTGCACCAAATATCTTATAATCTTTCAGAAGGATGCACATGCTGATTAGGCACAAGATCCACCCAAGTTACTTGATTCATTTTTCATTTTTTTTACCTATATACATGTCTCCTGACCTCCTTCGTGCAACACTTCACTTAGGGCTAAAGCAAAATGAACAAAAGAACCAAAAGCTCTTAAAAAAATTATTGAGGGATGAATTTAATAGTTTTAACACTGAAATCAAAGTAGTGGGTTAACTGGGGAAAAACAAGGTAGAAGTTCTGTGGCAAATTTCTAAAGAAAGCACTAGAGAGAAAACATGACTTCCTGATAGCACAAATAACACTACAACTCATTACTATCATTCATTCAAGCCAGGAGGTTCTTAACAATAAATCATAGCTATCATAGGTGACTTAAGCATGCAAATAACCCATCCCCACACCTAAAGTTGTACAATGCCCTCAATGTAGACTAATTAGTAGAACATGGTGTAAAATTTAGAATAATTAAATGAAGCATGAAAGGGAAGGGTAAAGACACTACCCCATTTGGTGGATGAAGTGTTGCAGTGTGAGCGCGGTCAGTGGGCTACAAGGCCAGCGATGATTAAAGGAAGTGGGGCTCAGTCCTTGAGGGTCAAAAACATAAACTCAAATCCATGAAAGTTTTTGCTCCTAGGCTGGGTGATGTTCGTCAGTAGGCGTAGCAAGTGTAAACATAAACTCAAATCCCGTCTTGGCCGCTTTGATAAAACTCGCTTGACTGGCATTCCATTATCACAAAAACACAAGATCAAGCCAAGATTTCCATGAATACAATCATAGGAGATATCCATATCATCATAGAATTAAGAAAAGGGTGAATGCACAACAATTTCAATGCGGAAAATGAAAAATTTAGCATTTACTACAGTAACCCATGAAAATGTTTTGCAAGAGTTTCTCCTAGACATGGAGCTTCCCAAAATTTACAAATGAAGGAAAATCTCTAAGAATTAATCACACACCACATCACAACAGCCAATTATGCCATTCACACTTGAAGGGTAAAAGGAAAACATAACAAAACACAAGTTTTTTTAGCAAAACCTTGAACTAGGGCTTGAAAGCTTGGAATGAAGAGATCCGGTGAAAAATATGGTAAAACTCTAAGTAAATCCCAAGATTGAGTTTGCAAGATGGAGGATAGGAGATTAGAGAAGAAAAACCCAAGAAAACAGTGAAGAAATGAGGGAGAATGAAACGGAAATGACAGAGAGCAAGGTGGAGAAGATGGAGAATAGTGAGGAGAGAGAGAGAGAGAGAGAGGAAGAATGCCCCTTTAATGGGCTGCCCAGCCCATGTGGTTGCCATGCGGGTCCATGGTGCCCTCATGGGCTGGAAAACCTAGGCCGTAAGCATCACGGGCGCCATGCGGGCACATTGCGCCCGTGAACATTTCCGTCCATGCCCGGCGTGTGAGGCGGGATCTTCGTGGGCGGCCTCACGGGCGCATTGCTCCCGTGAGGCTCATAGCCCACTGGGCTATGGTCCTCGTGGGGGTCTCTTGCGGCTGCATCGATGCCCGCAAGGCCCTAGAACAAGCCACAAGTGTCCATATGGGCCATATATAGCCTGTATGGACCTGAAAAGTCGAGAGATTGGCATGGTTCCTCTTGCAAACTCAATGAAATATGAATTACATCTCTTGAACACCGAAATAACAATGAAACACAACTAAACAATACTAATTCAAGGCCAAAGACAAGTGAGCAAGCCTTAACATGAGTTGAGCATAACAACCAAAATACAAAAAACTCACGTACACAAACATTCAACCACAACAACAAAACTAAGCAACTAAAAGAAATATGAATATTTAAAGATGATGAATTAATAGGCTTGGGTTTCCTCCTAAGAAGAGCTTGTTTAACATCATTAGCTAGACATACCTTCATTCTTACCTCATGGTGGATCAAATGGTGGGGATTTACCTCCAACTCCAAGTCCAAGAGAAGTGCTCCAAGTTGGGAAACGATCGACCTCCCGTGGCATTAATAGTGTGCAATCATCGTAAAAATGAATTCCTTATCCCCCACCCTCAATTTCATCATCCAACATTTTACATCAATGAGGGCGCCTGTGGTGTTAAGAAATGGTCGCCCAAGGATCAATGGGACTTCAACATCATCATCCACATCAAGAATAACAAACTCAATCGGGATAATGAGCTTGTCTACTCTAACTAGCACATCCTCGACAACACCTCGAGGTTTCTTTATAGACCCGTCCGCAAGTTGTATTGTCATCTGTGCAGGCCGCATGTCTTCCAATCCCAATTTCAGAAATAGCTTGTAGACCATTACATTGATGTTGGCCATAGAATCTGCCAAGGCCTTTTCTTGCGTGCACTCCCTAATCAAACATGGAATAATGAAACTCCCGGGGTCAGTCAACTTCTCAGGGAGCTTCCTCTGAATCATTACAGAATAGTTCCGTGGTAATGCCACTGTTTCTAATTACTCCAATTTTCTCTTGTTAGTGAGCAGGTCTTTCATAAACTTTGCATACTTGGGAATTTGGGTAAATGCTTCAACAAGAGGAATATTTATGTGCAACTGGTTGAATATATTGAGGACTTTATTGAATCAAGCCTCCTCTTTATCTTGCTTCAACCTAGCCAGATAGGGAATGGCCAGCTTGTACTTGGGTATCCTTTGTGTTGGTATTTGATGGGTTCCTTCACCTTGCTTTTTCTATCTTCTATCAACTACAATCTCAGATGGCTTAGGGTCTTCCTGTATGGATACTCCATCCTTTTTAGTACTTGAGCTTTCCTAGGCCTTCAAATGCTCCTGAGAGTGATGGCCTTCAAATGCTCCCTTAGGTTATTTTTAGTGTTACTAGGTAAGCGACCAGGGTGGCGCTCTGAATTAGCCCTAGCAAGTTGCCCAACCTGGTTTTCCAATGATTGGATCGAGGTCTGAACATTCCTCAAAATAGTGTTCACTTCAGCAAATTGATTGTTGATGTTCACAAATTTTGCTTCAGTATTGATCATAAATCTCGCTAACACATCTTCAGTGGTGAACTTCTTCTCTGGTTGTTGGGGAGACTGATGTGGAGGTCCTAGTGGCTGCGGGGGTCACTGTTGTTGTTAGCCTCATGAAAAATTTGGGTAGTTCCTCCACCCCGGATTATATGTGTTTCCATAGGGTTTCCCCGGACCTCTATGGCCTCCCCCAACATAATCAATTGTCTCGACTGGGGGATCTGAAGCTATTTAGATTGGACACTGAACAGTAGCATGCCCCACCCCTTCATGTCTCACAAGACAAAATTGCTCTAGAACTTGAGTGAGCACCCAATACAAACTGATCAAATCTCTTTGTTAGGGCCTCAACCTTGGCGGCTAGTGCAGCGTTGTCATTTATCTCATAAATTCCAGCTGGCCTAGGAGGTTTTTGTCTAGTAGTCCAATGGCATTCATTACTAGCCATGTTTTCAATCAACTTTTCAGCATCTTCAGGGGTTTTATTACTCAATGATCCCCCAGCTACAGTATCGATGAGTTGTCTAGTTGCATAATTCAAGCCATTGCAGAGCATCTGGATTCTCATCCAAGAAGAGAATCCATGATGGGGGCACTTGCGTAGGAGATCCTTGAATCTCTCATGTGCTTCGAAAAGTGTCTCAGAGTCCCCTTGCTAGAATGCAGAAATATTTTGCGGCAGTCTAGCAGCCTTGCTTCGTGGGAAATACCTTGCAAGAAATTTAACCACCATTTCCTTCCAAGTGGTGATCGATCCAGGGGTCAATGAAGTGAGCCATCTATATGCTGCTCCCCTCAAACTAAAGGGGATTAATCTCAATCTTATCACATCATCAGACACTGAGTTAATCTTGAAGGTGGTACAAATTTGGAGGAAGTGAGACAAGTGAGCATGCGGGTCTTCATCAGCTAGCCCATCAAATTGTACAGAATTTTGGACCATCCCGATCGTGCTTGCTTTAATTTCAAAGTTGTTAGCCAGTTCGGTGGCAGCATGTACATTGAATTCCTCACCAGTAAACTGAGACCATTCATAATCAGACAAAGTTCTCCTTGGTTTTGACATAATTGATGGTTCACTAATCTCAACTTGAGTTCCTTGATGCTCTGAACTCTCAGCCACCTCTCTCAACCTTTGATGCAAGGTTCTCTCAATTTTGTCAATAGGCTCTACTAGATTTGTTTGGTTGGCGCGTGTCATAAGAAGGAACCTTGTACAGTATTAAGAGTTAATAATCAGGATATAAGAGGAAGATAGTAAAACAAAATAAAAACAAGTAATTGGAAATATATGTACAAAATGAAGCAAATGAACAAAATAAAAAAAACAATGGCTAAATCAATAAGCTCTAATTTTTTGCGAGTATTCCTTGTGGGTCCCTGGCAACGGCACCAAAAACTTGATGTGAACTCGTCCGCAAGCGCACGGAGTTGTCAAGTAATACCTCTCGCGCAAGCATGAGAGGGTCGTATTCTCTGGGCCCAAGGATCTAGCCTTCCTCTTTGCGTATTGTCTAGGCAACTGATTCGAAGGGGTTCTCTAGACTATTATTTAAAAAAAAGAAGCTACAAGTGGAGTCTAAAACAAGGCAAAGGTATAAAATCAGGGGAATGAAATGGTCACGGATGCGGATTCCCAAGGGCTTACTAAAGTGCACCGGATGCTATTGGAGGTTTAGACCAAGTGACTTCCTAAAATAGATCAACCCGATGGTCATGCCAATTAACCCCCAATCCAGTACAAGTATTGATACAGAATTTCTTCCGATCAAATCCTCATATGATTGCATTAAAAATGGAGAAATCTCTAATTATGGCGAGAACACAACTTGGTCTAACCCTAATGTTGGAGGGGTACAAAATACCCATTGTTCACAGTGTATTTGTACATGAATCCCTTCCAAACTTGGTGTGTCTAGTACAAGGGTGATGGTCACTCTACCAAGTACAACCTAGAAGTTGGTTTACAGAGTTCTCATGTAAGCAACACATCAAATGCACTAAGAATGAATCAACAAACACACAACAATTGCAATAGATATAATTAAATCATCCAAATACACAAGTTCACCCCCAAGGTTCACCAGCATCGGGTGACCTTGGGGTCTACTCGTCCATGCAGACAAATACAAACAATAGGCTCATGAAAACAATTACAAATGGCATAAGAAAAATCACTCAAACAATGGAAGTGAGATGACAAGCCAAGTTAGGTGGAAAGCTTCCACGGACGCGCGATCGGGGGCAGCTTCCCTCGTCGTCTATGAGCTCCCAAAGAAGAGATCAATGAAGATCTAGCGAAACCAAGCTTCTCCCTCTCTCTAAAATGCGTGATCTTGCCTCCTCAAAGTTGATGGAAGTCAGCTCCAAGAAGCCCCCAAAAAACTTCTCCAAAAAGCCTTTCCGAAAAAAACTCCTTTGTCCTAGAAAAAGCAGTCCAATATATATCCCGTGAGGTCCATACGGGCTCCATGCGGGCGTATGGATGCCATGAAGCTCACTGGCATTTTGCCCAAAAATGTCTTCGTACTATAGTAAGTCAGCTACAATAATTCTGCTACAGTGTTTCTGCTACAGTACGGAAAGTTGTGAATTTCCAGCAAGCCTCACGGGCACTCATGCGGGCGCATGGACCCCATGAAGCTTACAGCCAAATGCGCACCGTCAAATAGTGACTCTGCTACAGTGCCAAAACCCGGCAGAGAAATAAATGGATAGAATTAAACAAAAGAATAAAAAAATACAGTAAATAAAAAAATCCCCTATGATAAAAATATATATACAAATACAGTAGGGTAGATGCCCTTTGTTGAAATAGAAAATGAATGTACAAGTAAAAATCAAAAATACAAAAGTGATGAAAACAAAATCAGAATGGCGGTTATCGAAAAGGAAACACTAGATCAATGTCTGAGCATTGGAATACTAATGAAGTCGATGGAGAGAGAGGAGACTTCGGCACCACTGGAACTAGAACATTTAGTGAAATGGGCATTAGAGTGGATGGATGGTCCTAGCACTGTAGATGCGCCAAAATATGATAGAGCAGATACTCGATCCTCATCTTACCCTCCTTGAGATAGGTCAGACACTCCTCAATCTCTTGTGAGATGGATAAAATTGGTGTCACTGTCCATGGAGCGGAGTAGCAGCAGTTGGGACTAGAGCTGTGGTCAGGGGAGAAATAGCAATAGTAGTGGTCTCTGAGAGATACTCCTCATAGTCTGAAGACTCTGAGTCAGACCCATAGACCACCCAGTATTCTACCATGTGGGGTGTGTCCCACCACTCTATCATGTGCTTGGCCCATAGCGTGGTGACTCTGAGTGGCTATATGCCTAACTCACCAAAGGCTCGTGTAGTGGTTAATCAGTCCCAGACCCCATGCAAGTCTGGTGATATAAGTACAAAGGAAAATGGTCACTAGCCTGGGGTCGTGAGCTTGGT
The DNA here is from genome assembly GCF_009730915.1 of Dioscorea cayenensis subsp. rotundata. Lineage (NCBI taxonomy): Eukaryota > Viridiplantae > Streptophyta > Magnoliopsida > Dioscoreales > Dioscoreaceae > Dioscorea > Dioscorea cayenensis. Next base: position 11,700,859 of record NC_052490.1, read on the forward strand.
GGTGCAACTAGCAGGTAAGGGTAGGGCTAATGTAAATCAGCTCTTGAACCACCATACTCTAGAGGAAATACAAGTCACGGATGTTGTTGACCCCCATGCTATCTCCTCTACCAGTCAACATCCTTGATAGGACAATGTGGAAATACCTGAAAGCCACTCAGCCCAAGGCAGGTGCCTTCAATATACCACATTCGTAATCTCACATCCCTGAATTGTTTGGGTGTAAACCTGATCTGGGCTCAGGTGGACCTACAAGTCAATGTGGTGCTAGGAGTATGACTCTGTGTGAGTGTACTTCACATTGATGAGCCCCGTCACCACAGAAAACTCTGTCTAAGACATCATGTACTCCTTGCCGAACATCTAGAAACTAATCGTCTCCTAATGCCCGAGGCTAATAATCATCCGATCTAACTCGAATGAACTTATCACCTCTATTGTGAGCTCCCTATACATGGGCTCATCGATGCTAAAAAGCTGGTCCCACTCCTATACTGAAGTCAAGTTTCATACCTCATCGGCAAGACCAGTCCTCTCCATGAAGCGCTGATCCACAAATTGTCTGTATCACACTATGTACTCGAGGGATCACTAAATCGAGCAATTGCTGGCCGAGAAGACTTGTCAGTCTTCTTTTTATTCGTAGCCTCCATCTGCGGATGACTGGTAGCCCTTTTCTGGCCCATATCCTGTAATTCACAAAGAATACAAAAATCAATCAATAGAATACGAAAATTATAAAGAAGGAATTTACAACGAGTCTACAATGGGTAGACCATGACCGTTATAAGACCACAATGGTCTCAACATACCCGTTCTCATGACCGTGGTAGTCCTCTGGGAATGCACAACATACATGCAACGTTCCATTGTGTGGATTAAAAGTTCTGTTGTATACCTTTTTCTGGTTATGACAGGCTTACAACACCTGTTGTGTGTTCGTTGTGTAGTAAAATTAGGTAACATCTTGCTAACAATGAGCAACGCTCATTGCCAATTGTTGCCAAGGCTAGATGAGAGGAAGAAACTTCACAATGGGCATACAACACTCGTTGTGGCTCATTTGCCCCTGGTTATAAAATTTAAACACAACGGTCTTCATGACGCCCATTGTAAAGCCCAACTATGGTGAAAAAATATCATACAACATCTATTTTGATTGGAATTTAAATAAAAACATTCACCATATCATTTTAGACATTCTCATGCTATTAAAGTATAGTAAAAACAAGATTTGAATGAAGTTTGATTTTCTTACAAATTTGGAGGAGAGGATGAGAAAAATCTACAGTGAAAAGTCAAGAATCAATGCCCAAAACTCACTAAAAATGGCAGGAGGACTCTCTGGCTAAACTCTTGAGTGCATGGGAAAGACTTCCGGGAAGTCGAAGAGAGAAAACATGATATCAAATGAGAAATCTTAAGAGACACCGGTGGTAATCATATAGCACTCAATAACGGCCTTCACAATGTGAGGATAACACCTATTGTGCATCTTTACAGTGTTCCGAAAACCAACGACTTTGATATGACTATTATGAGGCTGTTGTTAACTCAATTAGGGCTCAAAATTTTCTAAGTGTTGACCATGGCCATTCTCGGATTCATTGTGCAGATAATGGCCTCACCACGGGTATGGTGAGGCCATGCGAGTGTCTCTTGAAAATCCAGAGAATAGGCATGCTCTAAAGAAAGGCTGTTATCGGTCACCATGGCCATGACAACGGCCTTGGTGAGTCCATGACAGACTCACTCAATTCATTCAAAAAATTACAACTCTCTTCTTGAACATCACAATAGGTGCATAACGGGTGTATAACACCAATTGTGATGTGAACAGTGAACAAATGATAAGTGCTTGTATATAAGTATTACTAAGTATAGTTTTCTTGCATTGAGATCACTTTTATTAGGTTTTTGGCTCATTCATGTGTATTTTTGTTCTTTTGTACATTTAGGGTTGTGGGTACAAGTTTTGAAGAAAAGAAGCAAAAATAGATCATGAACGTGATTTTTTTTGAGGAATCTCTTACATTGAACATGGATCAAGGCACAAGTTGTGATTGTATGCATGTGGGTGTGTGGCAACCTCCAAAAGTGTGGAAGTGAACCTATAAATTGGAGAGGCACAACGACAGTTACACACACATACTACAGCTTTTGTAGTATTTTCAAGAGCTTTGTAGACATGTTTGAAATAGAAGATGCGACATGATCTACCACATAGATGTGTGCCCAACCATGTGGCCTCAATGAGAGAAGATGATTTTATAACTACTGTCGTAGTTTACTGTAGCAAATCACTGTTCATGAGTTACTATAGTGGTTACTATTAATAGAGTGTAGAAAATAAGGAACCTGGAAATCCACACGCTCGTGTCAAAATTCTATAAGGGCATGTGAAATCCCAATTTCAGCCTTTTAAATACTACTTCGAAGAGCCATTTTGGGGATTCTTTTCCTATCTTTTAGAGAGAGTGCGGCTAGCATTTGGAGAGGTTTCACTGGGATTTTAGAGCATTTCTATGGTTTTCAACATTGATTTCCTTCGTAGGAGAGTTATTGGGGAAGCTTTCAGCATTGATTCGGTGAGGTGTGCCCTATGCTCTCGAAGACCATCACCACGGACGACAAGGGGATTATTTTTATGGGGCGTTTGCATTTACTTTTGTCTTTATCTTTGATTTTGTATCACTCTATGGAGAGCTAAATCCATAGTGGGCACTTGGACTTATAAACACTAGGATGATTTTGTTTCATTAACTTCTATTTTGTTTCCTTTAATTGATGTTTTAATTGAGTTTCAATCTTGTGCACTTATTGGCTTGGTTCTTCCTTAGAGTGTCACTAGAGTTTAGAATCCATCTAGTCACTCTTGCGATGAATGACCATCTCCATTAGTGTTAGACTTGGTAAGATTGAAGAGGGTTGAGAGGGTGAATCGAGAGGTAGCAAAACGTCCTCTTTCCACTCTGACATGATTTATCCTACCTACACATTCCAAGAGTTCTTTGCAATGATGATAGAGTGAAGTGCTAAGAGATCTTCTCTACAGGGGCTTAGTTGCGCGAGCAACAGAGTGAACTGCTAAGAAATCTTTAGTGTCGGGGCTTAGTTGGGATTAGGGATCTTTCGCCTGAACCAAATGGTTTGACCTAAATTAGGGAATAGGGTTTATCATTTGGAGTTCCTAGAACCCCAAGCAGTCCCACACAGTGTGAGGTGTTGACAGTAACCCTTTCCACTGCGACATAATGTAGAGGGCTAGTCACGGTTGACCTTAGGTTTGGGATCGTGTGTCTTTGGATTTCCACGACTCATTAAATCTCAATTAGGGAGGCATGATATTGGTCTTGCACTTGAAACAATAGTTCTAAGGTGAGAATTGTCCAAGGACCCCACTTTACCATTGATTACCTCTTATGATTACTCTTATTTACTCATTTTTCTTTTATTTTTTATTTTCATTAATTGTTTGAATCACAATCACGAATTTCTTTTCACTCTAGCTAAGTAGCAATACCTCTTGTTTCTAAATATCGATTCCTTGTGAATTCGAATACCCACCCTTTGGGTACTTTATAACTTTGAAAACACGTGCACTTGTGGTATACACACGCAAGGGGTGTGTCAATAAATATGGATTATGCCTGTACAAAACATCATGAAAAAAATTCCTAATCATGAAAATGGACTGTACATACAAATTCCATGTATTAAAACCAATAAAAATGACTCAACTTCACACCATTCAATCAACCATCACTCTATATTAAAAACAAAAATGATTAAAATTAAGAACTGAAAATCGAAAAACTAAGAACATAGAAAACTACTTGGGTTGCTTCCTAAGAAGTGCTTGTTTTATGTCGCGAGCCTGCTATACTTATTTAATTATCTTAAGGAGGCCTCAATTTACTTGGAGAAAGTAAATAAGAAGATCTCATCCTTACCTACCTTTAGAATGATGGAGTTGGTAACCTCACTAGGATGATCGTCTTTGGGTTATATCTTCCTCCATACCTTTCTCGTTGGTGTATTTCTCGAATTACTCCTCTCGTTAAGATGTTAAAAAGGTCGATTTGATTATTTTGTTGATTCTACCACAAGCTTTACTTCAAAGTACTCTTGAAGAAGGTTCACCACCAACACATCTTGCACAAAATCAGAAATAGACAAGTTAGGTTCATGTGGAAAATAACATTCATAACCTTGGTCCATGGAGTGCTTCATGATGCTTGGGAGTTTGTACACCACTTGTTCCTTACCGACCTTTAAGGCAATGGCACCCTTGGATGCGTTTAGAAAAGGTCTTCCAAGAATAAGTGGGGTCTCCACATCTTCATCTATATCTAGGATCACAAAATCCATGGGAAACACAAACCTTTCAATGGTCATAAGAACATCTTCCACAATCCCTCGTGGTCACCTAATTGATCTATCTGCCAACTACAAATTCATTCTCAATGGCCTTAATTCTTCCAATCTAAGTTTTATATAGATAGTATATGGCATCACTTTAACACTAGCCCTGAAATCGGCTATTGCATGCTCTTCCATGCCATCACGTAAAAAGCATTGGATCACAAAACTCCTAAGATCTCTCAGCTTCATCAATAACCTCTTATCTAGAATGGTGGATCAATTTCCATTAAGAGCTACAGTGCCAACCTCTTCCAATTTCCTTTCGTTGGTAAGAAAATCCTTGAAAAAGTTAGCATATTTCGACATTTGGGATAATGCTTCAGCAATTGGGATGTTTATATGGAGCTGCATAATGATGCTCATGAATATCTTAAAATGTGCATCCTCCTTATGACCTTTTAGCTTGGAAGGGTATGGAACTCGGGCTCTGTATTCTTGAACTATAGATCGAGCTGGTTATGGATCTCTAGATTCGTCCTCAGTTCTCTGCTTATCCTCGTCAATGGGCTCTTGCAAAGCACTATGGCCTTCATTTATGGCTGCCCTTTTCATCTCAGCACTTGTACGCTGGGTGGTTCTTTCCTTGATGGTCTTACCACAACAGAGTGATATTGTCATAAGTTGCTCCCTTGAATTAGCTTTAGTGTTGCTAAGGAGGATACCTTGAGGTCTATCTATACTAGTTCTTATCAACTGCCTAACCTAATATTCCATGTTTTTGATTGATGCTTGGACATTTAAAAATGTACCAAAAAAAAAAAAACTCGTCCATCTTAGCATCGCTATTTGTCATGTATTTGGCCAACATGTCTTCTGTGGAAAATTTAATTTCAAACTGCTATTATGGCTGATCTGGTAATTCTACTACTGGGAAGGCCTCTACTGCTAACCTTGACTCCAAGGGAAGTTAGGATGTATCCTCCACCCTTGGTTGTAGGTACTGTTTTATGGGCTATTGTAATTTCCCTGACCTTCTCATATATAATCAACCTGTCACATAGGAGTCGTAGCTGAACCCACAATCAGGCATTGAGCTTACCCATGTCCTCTTTCGCATGTTTCACAAAACAGAATACCATGGAAATTAATGCTGACTCCCTAACTATTGTTCACAAGTAAATCCAACTTCTGTGTGAGTGCATCCATTTTTATTGTCAAACTGGTATTTACGTCTATCTCATGCAATCTAGTCACTTTTGGTTGTCTTCTCCTTAAGCTCCAATGCAATTCATTGTTAGTAATATCCTCTCACAACTACTCTGGCTCATCAGGGTACTTGTTACTCAATAACCTCCTACCTATGGCGTCGATGATCTACCTATAGAATTTGCAACCTCATCCACAAATTGAACCCATGATGAGGGCACTACCTGAGAAGATCTTTGAAGCTCTCATGTGCCTCGAACAATGTGTTGGACTCTCCATGCTTGAATGCTAATAACGCATATCTAATCTTTGCTGCTTTACTTGGTTGAAATTATCGCCCAAGAAATTTTTCCATCAAGTCATTCCATGTCTTAATTAATCCCGTTGCTAAAGATCTGAGCTACCTATATGCCAAACCTTTCACATTGAATGGGAAAAGTCACAGTCTAATTATATCATCTGTGGCTATGCTCATCTTGAATGCCGAATAGATCTACAAAACAAATTGAGAGATGGGCATTTGGGTCTTCATCTGCTAGGTCATCGAACTGATAAGAGTTCTGAATCATCCCAATAGTTCTAGCTTTGATTTCAAAGTTGTTTGTTGTTACTATTGGGGCTTGGACACTGAAATCCTCTTTTGTAAATTATAGCCTCTCATACTCAGAAAGTGTTTTCCTTGGTTCAGCCATCATGATAGACTCTCTGTCATCACTATTAATATTTTTCTCCACTGCTGAATTCTCTTTGAGACTTCTCAATAAAGTTCTCTTAACCTCACTATCTCCTTCTATTAGATCAATACAGTTGGCTTTGGTCATGAATAGTTACCTGCTAAAGAGAATAGCAAGAAGGAATTAATAAAGTAATAAAAGAATAAAAAAAAATGAAATAAAATAACAAAAGAATAATTGGCTAAAATACTAAGCTACAAGTTTTCGTAGAATCTCTCAACTAAGCGTTCCCTTGCAATGGCACCCAAAACTTAACAGATTTGTTGGTCTAAGGGTTTAGTCTGTGTATACCACAAGTGTATGAGTCATCAACTAATACCTTGTGGGTGAGCACAAGGGTCATATTCCTTAAGGAATGGCAAAAGGCTCCTATTACTTCCTTTTCATTTAATCAATACCCTAAATGTCTACAGTGTTTCTTATGTTTACATCTATAATTTGATTAATAAAATACAATTAAGGATCATTATATTCAATTGGAAGGAGCTTGGGTAATTGTATGAAGATCACCTTGATGACCACTTGTGAAATAGCGTTAAGGGGTGACGATTTAATCTACTATTAGACAGGGGGAATTCAAGGGCCTATTGATCCCAATCTATTGGCAACTAGGTTTGAAACACTAGGAACTTAAGATGTAATCTCTTCCACCCCAGCCTCCTATGTCCATCTTAAGTTCAAGAACACCACTAGAAGGGCAAATAAAACCTTAATCCAGAAAACTAGCAATACCTAATCTCTTAGCACATGCATAGATCTAACAGAGCATGAGTGTTCTAATGTGTGGGCATATCTTCTCATCAAATTTATAAAATATCATTAAACAAACATGCAACCAATCACAAAAGACTAGAAAGAATAGTGAATTGCCAATAAAGAATCAAAAGTAGCAATCAACATGAATTTACATGAAATTCCACTAGAATTGGGGTCCTCTACTGGATATAAAAGTAGTGATCAATGAATAACAACAATCGATTGGAAATATAGCAAAAGAATTTCTAGACTAACTCCCTCCAATATGGACACCGATGGATGAGGTTGAGAAGTTCCCAAGATCATGAAGAAAATGCCAAATCTCTTTGCGCGTTCTCTACTATTGATGCATGTTAAATCTTCCTTGAGAAAATCCCAGAATCCATTGAAATGGTGATGACAATCATCTCTAGCTACACAGGTCTCTTGAAATTCTGCAAAAGAAACCCCCTCAAATTGTAAAAACCTAGGGTATTTATATCCTGAGTACGCCACGGCATCACCATGCCTATTGTGAATGCCGTGGTGAGTAAGTTTGTTGCTTGGACCGCAAGTATTGTTGATAAGTGCTTGTGTATACATATTAATTAGTATGTTTTACTTACATGGAGCATTGTTTTTATTAGGTTTTATGACTCATTATTGTGGTTTTGTGTTTTTTTGTGTATTTAAGGTAATGAAGGCATGTTGAGTAGAATGAATACAAAAATAGGTGATGGAGGTTCTTTTTGCAGTTCTTTTGTGCAACATAATGAGCCAGATACAAGCCATGATTTTATACAGGAGGATATGTGCCAACTTCTAAAGAGTTCAAGTGAATGGGTGATGTAGAAGGGCACAAAGGGTTCCACACGCTCATGTCCTGAGTTCTTTGGAGATTTCGAAAGCTCTCGACATGGGTTTTATACATCAAGAAATGCTCTATGACTTAACACAAGGATATGTACCTGTCCAGGTAGCATTAGAAGAAAATGGAATGAAACTTGGAGTCCGTTTGAGTAGTTTTTAGTGAAGTTGAAAATCCACATGAGGGTGTGGATATTCCGTACAACTATGATGATTCCCAATTTGAAGGTTCAAATAGACGGTTTGAAGAGTAATTTGGGGATTTTTTCCTATCTTGGAAAGCAAGCACGGCTAGGGTTTGGAGCAGGTTTTTGCAAGGTTTTGGAACACTTCTACAAGATTGAACATCAGATTTCCTTCAAGAAGGAGGAGAGTTATCGGTGAGCCGCCGAGTGACCTTGTTTAATTTGCTCGAGGTGTGTCCTTAGGCTTGAAAGAGGAGACGTGGAGAATGTGAAGAGCAGCTCTTGGGACCATCATCAATCTGGACAAATGGAAGTTATCTTTGATGGATTGTTTGCTCTTTCCGTTTGAACCTCGGGCTTTCATTTTGTACCGCTCCATAGGCAATACGTAAC
>NC_052490.1:11710343-11717680 GCF_009730915.1 Dioscorea cayenensis subsp. rotundata
GTCTATACAAAGTAATAGGGCTAAATCCACCTGTAGAGGACATATGGCCCATGCTTTCCTAGAGACCCATTCCCTAAATGAGTCTGGTGATATATGGACTTGCAAATATTGTATGTGCGTGAGCATCAGTTGCCTGGTGATGGAATGATGTGGAGCCGATGAATCCCAAGTGAAATAGGGTTTTATACTTCATACTTAAAAAGTAATGGAACTCCTGAAGATTAATGTTGCTGATGAAGTGATTTTGTCTAGTGATGGTACCACTGAGTAGGGAGTGGATGAATCTGAGTGCGAATAACTTCAAAGATGATGCTGTGTTGATGGTCAATCAGAAAGTGCGGCCGCAGTAACTTAGCCTCCTCCATCAGGCTAATCGAGTTTCCCCAAGTCGTGTCGAGGAGAGTAAGTTGTGATACTCTTCAATTAAGGTGTAGTCTTGATCATAAATACCCAAGAAAAGGGCAATACCCATTCAAGTCAGATGATAATCTTGCTTCCTGAGTTGGAATCGAATAGCATGAGATTCATCCCAGACATCCTACCCTCAAAGTCACTTGAATGTTGCAAAGAATTCAAAAGTTAATTCATGGTAGGCTAGTTCATTGATGGTGAGTACCTTGTGCAAGGCTCCGATAGCCAATAATTGCTCAACCTCATCTATTAATCTGACTCTATGCAACACTTCCCAACCAATGGTATGAATGGTCCCAAATTCATACTAAGATAGCCGAGTATAACATTCGTGATAAATCAGTGCTGTTAGCTGTTCCAGAGGCTTGCTCATACCTATCCCCGTTGGTGTTCAATTTCTTGGCATTATCCACAACAGGAAATGGAATGAATTATTTTAGTTATGTATCAATGCAGGGTGAACACGATGGTGCTAGGAGCACCCACGACGTATGTCTCGGTCAAGAGCACGATCGTGCTTTTTTTCAAAAAAAGCTTGATCATCATCTCTGAAGATTTCAAAAAGTTTGATCTCAAAAAAATCGACAAAAATTATATCAAATCAACAAAATCGAGCATGGGAAAACCAAATTACGGATGAACCATAGGTATGACCACCTGGAACTTCACAATAACACCAAAGTAATAGTTTGTGGCTTACCGGAGTCAGAGGAGAGAGCACACAAGAAGAGGAGAAAGAGTGATGATGGTTCGCAAGTGCGACGCTAACTTACAGGTTTTTGCCGCACGAGAGAATGAGATGAAGGTTGACACGAATGAATTGCGTGTGTGTACCGCAAGTGCATGGGTGTCGAAGTAATAAAATACCCGGTGAGATGGGTACTCAAATCCATAGGGAACAGAACTAGTAGTAATAACCACTTCTCAGTTATCTAGTCGGAGTCATGATTGTGATGAAATGAACTTAATTGGAAGAATAATATCTCAAGCAAGCAAAGGAAAAATAGAAATCAAGGGAGATCTCAATCAATAAAGATGAGCTACCTGGGCAATACTCTCCCTAGTTTCTAAACATGAAGTGCAAGACTTAATAAATGTAACTAAACCAAGTTAGATGAGTCGAGGTAATCCAAGAATAATCGATCCCTTCTTCCACGCCATCGATACTAGTCCCCTACTAGGTCCGGTGGAGAAATGGGTCAATCTCAACACCTCACACCAAATATAACCGCAATAAGCTTTAAGGATACCTAGGAGTGCAATTGATTCCTAAATATATACCTAACTCTACTTCTTGGCGAAAGATCCCTAACCCCCTACAAAGTCCGGATGGAGAAATCTCTCAATCTCATGCCTCATACCAAATATGGTTGCATAAAGTTTGGAAATATGGAGATAGGAAGCACTCATCCGAAGAGAAAGGGGACACTCCACTATCTCATGATTCACCCTCTCAATCCTCTTTAATCTTGGAGTTCTAACCCAAATGGAGACCTCTCTCTCACCATGGCAACAAATCATGTATTAAGAATAAACCACAAAGACCAATATGACATGCAAGCAATGATAAAATAAGATTAAAACTCAAATAAACTTGTAATTAATGTAAAACATAAAATAAGTCAATACAAAAGATAAGATCCTAGGGTTCACATGCCCAAATACCTACTAGGGTTTAGCCCTCCATTTTGCAAGTTACAAAGCAAAGTGTATTGCTATAAAAATAAATGTAAACCATAGACAAAAACCCCCTTGAATTCGTGACGATAGACTTGATGGGTCGCTCAACGTCTTGAAGGATCCTTCTTCAAAGCTAGGTTATCAAATTCCCTCTCGATGCTATGACGGAGGAAAGATCTATCAAAGTTGGTGAAGAACGCCACTGCATTCACCAAAGACCTCTTCTTGAAACCCTAGCTGCTTTGCCCTTCGAAGGCTAGCAAAGAGTCTCCAAAGAATAGGGCAAAAGGGTTATTTATAACCCTAAACCGCTGATCGTCTTGTGCCTCCACGCGTGAGATTTCATGCGCTCACGTGAGTGTAGAAATTCCCACGTGACCGTATGGAATTTTTCAAATGGTTGCATGAACGAGTGTTTTTTTCTTCTAGATTATTGCTAAAGTAAACATTGCTAGTAAACTCTTCTCTTGAAGCCACATGGTCGAGCACACATCCACGTGGTTGGTTATAAGACTTTTCTTCATCGAATAAACATTAGGAAGGTCTTTCATTCTTCACATAGAGTAGGGAATAGAGATGTGATTGCCTTTGTTCCCTTCCAACTAGCAAATTGCATTGAATCCTCTTGGAAGTTGGTACACACCTCCATGTACATGAGCTCCACTTGTGTCTTGATCCTTAAGTTGCACAAGAACTCAAAAAATGTGTCTTTATGACCTATTTTTGCTTCTTTTTCTTCCTTCAAGGTATTCACAACCTAATTGCACAAAAAAAACCAAATACACTATATGAGTCATAAACCATGGTAAAAATAATACTCAAAGCATGTAAAACATATAGAAAAATATGTGTACTCAAACACTTATGAAAGGGTTGGGAATAGTTAGTGAAAAAGGGCAACTGGTGATGAATAGGTTTTTGAAGAAGAACAAGGTTAGGTTGACAAGTCGTGACAGGACATGCCCCGAACACGATCGTGCTAGGGTTATCAGGAAAAACACAATCATGTCGAGGGTGTGTCTCTCCTCCTGAAAATCTCAAGAAAATTTCCAAAGGGCTTAAAAAGGGAAAATATGATCTTGTAAATAGTAAGAGAACTATGCGACCCTTCTTAGCATGATTGTTTTTTGCCCGTGTCCTTCCTGAGTTTTACAAAATGGAAGCCAGTAAAAATTAGTGTCCCATGCATAGGCGTGTTGAACAAGTGTGGTGCAAGAAAATTCCAAGAAAAGTGTTTTCTTCCTCCAAAATAAACAATTTGGCCACATGAGATAAGAAAGAGCATTGCCGAAACATTAAATGCATAGAAAAACACCTTGAGAGACACTGATTAAAGCAAACTACAACAAAAAATAACTAAAACATGAAGATGAAAATCAGAAACAAAAGGACACAAATAAAAGGAAACAAAACAACTTGGGTTGCCTACCAAGAAGCACTTGTTTTACATCACTAGCTTGATGTACCTGTTCAGGCAGGGGAATCATGAAGTAAGAACGCACTAGCCATTGCATGAGAAAGAATGCCCTCTCTTATCGTATAATGCTTCAATCGATGCCTATTGACCCTGAAGGTTCCTTTAATGGGGTGAGAGATCTCAACTACACTATGAGGAAATGTTTGTGTGATCAAGTAAGGTCCTGACTAGTAGGATTTCAATTTTCTGGAAAAGAGCTTCAACCTTGAATTGAAAAGGGGAACTTGTTCTCTGACCTGAAATTGCTTATCTTTCTTGAGGTGGTCATCATGAATTCATCTCGTTTTGTCCTTGTACAACAATGTATTCTCATAAGCATTGAGTCTATGCTCCTCCAGCTCATTCAATTAATATTTCCATTTTTTCTGTGCATCTCCCAAATCAAAATTCACCTGTTTAATTGCCTAATATGCTTGGTGCTCAAGTTTGACCAGCAAATGGCAAGCCTTACCGTAAACCAACCCATAGGGTGTGTGCCCTGTGGAAGTTTTATATGCTGTTCTGTAGGACCAAAGAGCTTCATCCAACCATTCTGACAAGTAACACCTATAATGATGAATGGTTTTTTCCATAATTATCTTTATTTCATGGCTTGTGACTTCGACTTAACCACTCATTTGGGGGTGATAAGTGGTGGCAATACAGTGGTTGACACCATAATTCTTCATTACCTTTTCAAACTGAGTGTTGCAAAAGTGTGTCCCCGATCACTGATAATTGCTCTGGGGTGGCAAACTGGGAGAATATCTTTTTCAGAAATTTGACCACCACTCTTGCATCATTTGTAGGTAGAGCCTATGCCTCTACTCATTTAGAAACGTAGTCCACCGCTACTAATAGAATATATTTGTTTCCATTTGAGTTCAGGAAAGGTCCCATGAAATCAATCCTCCACACATCAAATACTTTAAACTGATGAATAGGGGTTTGTTTCATTTCATCTACTTTGGATAGGTTCCTACTCCTCTGGCATTGATCACATGATCCGACAAATTTCCAAGCATCCATAAATAGTGTCGGCCAAAAGAAATTGACATCCAAAACCTTTTCAGCTATGTGGTTTGCACTAAAATGACCTCTCCCTATTCTGACATGATAGTGTTCCAGGATTTTCTATCCTTACGCATGTGAAAATACAATGGCAGACTACCAGGTCAGCACATGATTTGTACAAGAAATGGTCCCCCAAAAAATAATATTTGACGTTGGATAGGAATTTTTTTGGTTGTTGGTAGGAGAATTGTGATGGAATAATTCACCCCATCAGGTAGTTGGTGACATCAGCAAACCAAGGGTGTTTCTCATTTTGAGTAGGTTTCTTTTGGACCTAATAGAGATGTTTTTCAAGAAAAACATTGTTGATTCTTTGGTCACTGCTAATGTTTCCATCTGTATGTGGCAGGCATGATAGGTGGTTGGCCGCCACATTCTCTGATCCTTTCTTGTCCCGAATCTCCACATCAAATTCTTATAAGAGGAGTATCCATATAATCATACAAGTTTTTGAATTAGTCTTAGCAAGAAGGTATCTTATTACAGCATGATTTGCATACACTATGTCCTTGGAAATCACTAGGTAGGACCTAAACTTATCAAAAGCATAGGTGATAGCCAACAATTCCTTTTCTGTAGTAGTGTAGTTCCCCTGAGTTGACGTTAAAGTTTTACTTGTATAGTAAATTGGGTGGAATTGTTTGTTGTGTCTCTAACCTAGCACCACCCCAACTGCCCAATCACTTGCATTACACATGAGTTCGAAGGGACATTCCACTCTGAAGCCTTCACAATCGGTGCTCTGACTAACTTTTCCTTTATAGTTTGGAAAGCAACGAGGTATTCCTGGTCAAACATGAACGATGTGTCCTTTTCCAAGAGTTTCATCATAAGCTTAGAAATTTTTGAGAAGTCTTGAATAAACCTCCGATAGAAGCCCACATGACCAAGGAAGCTACAAACATCTTTTACAGACTTTGGTGCGGAAAGTTTCTCAAATGTGTCGAGCTTGGCATTGTCTACTTCAATTCCCTCACCTGAAATTTTGTGTCCAAGCATGATCCCTTCTCTTCACATGAAATGACATTTCTCCCAGTTCAACACTAGATTTGTCTCTTCACACCTTATAAGGACTCGCTCCAGATTTTTCAGACATCCTACAAAGGAATCTCCGAACACCGAGAAGTCATCCATGAAAACTTGCATAAAGCCTTCAATAAACTCATCAAAAATTGACATCATATGTTCTTATGTTTTATTTTCATTATGTCTCATATTTATCAATCAAAACCAAAATCCTATTTTTTATTTCTGGAATGTCTACTATTTTTGATTAAAAACTATAATAATATGTTTCATTTTCAGAATGTCTCAAATTTTTCAGCCAAAACACTAACCTAATGTTTTCTTTTCGTAATGGCAGATATATTTCAATACAAACTTTAATCATATGTTTTCATTTTCGGGATGTTTACTATTATTTATTCAAAACCCTAATCCTATGTTTTCTTTTGGGAATATCTACTATATTTGAATCAAAACCCTAATCTTATATTTTATTTTAGGAATGTCTCAAATTTTTTAATCAAAACCCTAATCCTATGTCTACTATTTTTCAATGAAAAAATTATTCTTATGTTTTCTTTTCGACATGTCTTATATTTTTCAGTTTTTAATCAAAACTATAATCCGATGTTTTTTGGAATATCCGCTATTTCTAAATCAAAAGCCTAGTCCTATATTTTCTTTTGGAAATGTACACTATTGTTTTGTATTTAATCAAAACCCCAACACTATGTTTTCTTATAGTACTGTCTCCTATTTTTAAATCAAAATATTAATGCTATGTTTTCTTCTGGAAATGTGTCATATTTTTAAATCAAAACCCTAATCCTATGTCTTCTTTTCATAATGTCTACTATTTTAAATCAAAACAATAATCATATGGTTTTCAATAGTAATGTCTCCTACTTTTTATTCAAAATTCTAGTCCTATGTATTTTTATACTAATGTCTCCAATTTTTTTTTTATCAAAACGCTAACCCCAAGTTTTCTTTTCGGAATGCCTACTATATTTGAATCAAAGCAATAACCTATGTTTTCTTTTAGGAATGTCTCCAATTTTTCAATCAAAAACCAAATCCTTTTTTTTCAGAGATTCTGCTTTTTTTGAATTAAATGTCCAATTCTATGTTTTCTTTTTGGAATGTGTCCTATTTTTCAAGTTTGAATCAAAACCCTAATCCATTGTTTTTGTTTCGTGATGTCTCATTTTTTAATCAAAACCCTAATCATATCTTTTGTTTTGAGAATGGTCGCTAATTTTTTTAATCAAAACACTAGTACGATGTCCTGAATGGCTCATATTTTTTTCAATCAAAAACCCTCGATCCTATGTTTTTCATTTCAAAAATGCCTTCTATTATTCAATTAAAAACACTAGTCCATTGTGTTCTTTTTCTAAATGTCTACTATTTTTTAATCAAAGCGCTAATCCTATGTTTTCTTATAGTAATGTCTCCTATTTTTCAATCAACCCTAATGCTATGTTTTATTTTCGGAATGCCTACTATATTTGAATCAAAACCATAATATTTTATTTTCTCTTAGGAATTTCTACTATTTTTAAATCAAAATCCTAATCATATGCTTGCTTATTGAAATGTCAACTATTTATCATTCAAAACAATAATCCTATGTATTCTTATAGTAATGTCTCCAATGTTTTCTTCTTGGAATGCATCATATTTTTTAATTAAAGAATAATCCTATGTT
>NC_052490.1:11718680-11740101 GCF_009730915.1 Dioscorea cayenensis subsp. rotundata
TTCAATTCTCAACATTAAAAGCAACAAGAAGAGAGCAAAAAGTAAAGAAGGGGTAAGGCAATCGATAAAAAAATAGAGTACCGGATAATGCTCAACCTAGGATAATTGTTTCAAGTGCAAGAACCCTCTATTATGCTTCCAAATCAATGCAATGGTGAGTCGTGGAAATCTTTAATTACATAGTCCCAAATCTAAGGTTAACTATGCCTAACTCTATACATATCCCGGAGGAGAAATCGAACAATCTCAACACCTCGCACTTGCATAGAGTTGCAATGAGCTCTAGGGATTCCAAGTGATAAATCTCTTCCTTATAATAGACCTAACCCTTTGGTCCAGGTGGAAGGTCCCTAACCACAATTGAGCCCTAGATACTAAGATCACCTCAACGCTTCACTCTGTTGCACGCGCAACTAAGCCACAGCGGAAGTTCATCCCTTAGACCATTCACTCTATTATGGCCGCGAAGAACTCTAGGAACAGAGGTAAAATATATCATGTCGGAGGAGAAAGGGGATGCTCCTGTACCTCTCGACTCACCCTCTAGACCCTCTCCAACCTAGTTTTGTCTAACGCTCGTGGTGTGTCACTCACTCACAAGGTTACCAACAAGAACTCTCAACCCTAGTGTCACTCTAGGGGAAATGTTCATACAATCAAGCATTCAAGGTTGGAACTCACAATAATCATCAATTTATTGAAAGCATAATAAAGAGATTCAATGAAACAAATACATCCTAGGGTTCACAAATACCCAAGTACCCACTAGGGGTTTAGCTCTCCATGGAGCTAAGTACAATCAAAGAAATAGAATGTAAAAGAAATGAATCCATTAAAGAAACCCCTCGATAGTCATGTCGATGGTCTTGTGGAGAGTCCTCTACTCATTGCAAAAGGATCCTTTGTCCAGCCTAGGATACACCTCGCCGGATCGGTGCTGACGAAAGCTCTCCCAATAACCTCTTCCAAATGATGCACGATGTCGGAGCCATAGAACCTCTCCGAAACCCTAGCCAATACCCCTCAAAACCCTAGCCAAAGCCCTCTCTCAAGTTGGGGAAAAGATGGAGAAAAGAATACCAAAATCGGGGCTGAATCGGCTTTTAAATAGAAAGTTTGGAATCGAGGCGACTCCACAGGGCGTGGCTGCTCCACGCGTCGTGCGGAATTTCCACACGGGCATGGATAATTTTCCACACGCCCGTGTGGATTCTCTGTTCTCTCGGTTTCTCGGTCAGGTGTGAGCAGTCTTTGCTACGAGTACATGCTACGATCTTTGCTACTTTAATCGGGGAGTAGCATAAGCGGGCACTGCGTTCACGTCGTGGATCACTTGCTTCTTCAATGGTGTACCGTTGGTGAAACTCTTGTTCTATGTGCATAAGGCAGAATGCTCGAGTGTGATTGCCTTTGTGCCCCTCAAATGGATGTGCCAACTCGAATACGTGTAGGTTGGCACACACTCTAGCATCTCACATCGACCTATGTCTTCGCGTTTGAACCTTAGCAAGATTTCCTCAAACATCGGTGCATTGTGATCCATATTGGCCTATTTCCTTCATACTCGGCCTCACAACCCTACACGCATAAAAAGTAACATAAAAACACACATATTAGTGTAAAAAACCCGAGAAAAGTAATGCTCATCATAAGGAAAGAATGCTTCGCATTCATATCACTAGCACTTATCAAACTCCCCCACACTTAAGCTTTTGCTTGTCCTCAAGCAAAAATTAAACATTCTATGCATCAATGAAGAAAATATTGAAAGTGCTTGGCCTTAGGTTCACCAAAGTATAGAAAGAGAGCATTCTACAAGTAGGGGAAATTTCAACATTAAAAACAAAAAATCAAAGCTCTAGCTAAAAACTTGAATAAAAAAGGACAACAAACCTGAAATCGTGTATGTGTGTGAACTCACTCAAAACAACCCAAGGTATACTCCTCAAAATTCTAAGTACAAGAGACTTATTTATCTACAATAGTGACAACAATTTCAAAAGATGGTAGTAGCTTGACACATCCTCTAAGGTAGCCCTTTCCAAAGCGGCCGCTAAAGGTGGCTTTCACACTTTCGAGGTGGTAGCTCTTTCTCTTTGGGGTGGTAGCTTTCACTCATCCTATGAGATAGCTCTTTCTCTCATTATGGCATAGCTAGTATCCGACTTATGAGAGTAGCTTCATACTTCATAGGTGGTAGCTCTTTCCACCCAACAAGCACAATAAAACTATTTTTGTTTCTTTTTTTCTTTGTATTTTTCCATTTTTTTCAGAATTTTTCACAAGAAAGAACTATAACTAGTCCCTTTAACATTAAACTTGAGTTTCCAATGGAGTTTAAAAAAAGTGAGTAGTGTAACAAGTATAAATCGGGGTAAAAAAATTCCTAGAAATTCAAGCAAGAACTAGAGCATGAAAACATTCAATGTTAGAAATTCTCCTAAACTCAAGAATACAATGCTTGCAACTAAGGTGAACCGCCATTGGCTATGTGAGCATATAACAATCAAGAACAATAGAAAAAGATGTGTGCACTATGAAACTCCCCCCACACTTAAGTTGTACATTGTCCCCAATGTACACATACAAACTCACTCAAAATATACATCCTTCAAAAAGCAAATGTGGGAGAAAGCAACCAAAACAATACTCCCCGACTCCTAGTGTTGCGTTTGATGAAGCTAATTCCATGGGAGTAGTGTTCCGATGGGTTGTGAAGCTCACACGGGCAAGTGCCGAAGCACCTTGGCCGTGCCCATGACAAAGTCTCAATTCCCAAGAAGACAAGACCATGCACTGCGCATACGAGGGGGTCACTGAAGCTCAATAAAATAAAAACAACTCGAGTATACAAAAGATATAGCAATGAACACAACTCGATACCACAAAATGAAAATAAACTCGAGAAGGAAAAATCCTTTCGGAGTATACCAATCAAAAATAAAATACGAGAAAATAAAATGAGAAAAAAATAAGAACAAAAGAAGGTAAAGAGCGCCTCAAGTGTCGGTGTCAATAGCTAGCTACATCTATTTCCGTTCTTTGGTGAAGATGACGCTAGTGCTACAAAATAAATGAAGATTGATAAAGAAAAAGAAAGAGAAGCATACTCGACAAAAATGAGAATGAAAAGACTAGAAAAGCGGCCGGAAAAACTCAATTAACAACACTCTAAAAGCAGCGGTGAGAGGTCGGGGAGAGAGCAAGGATGTGTTCTCAAAAGCGTATGAGGGTGAAAAAGATGAAGAAACCCGAAAAGATTTTTAAAAGAAAAACCTGCGGTTCTAGCATATCTGCAAATCCACACGGGCGTGCGAAATTACCTACGCCCGTGTGCCCGACCTCTGAGGGGCAAAGCGCATGCGCCCCATGGACTCTCCATGCAACTGAGAAAATTCTCTAAGACCCACGACCATGCGAAAATTCCACAGCAGCGTGGACATTCCACGAGCCCAACTCACGAGGGGCAAGCATGCGCCCTGTGTCATCTCGGGATGGAGAGATCGCTGCGGAGATTCGCACGAGCTTGCGAAAAATTACCCACGCCCGTGTGTGGTTCACAAAGGTCGCCCACGAGGCGAGTCCAAGCCCCTGTGTGCTCTCAGGATAAACTGCCCAACTCTGCAGGAATTCACATGCCCGTGCAGAAATTACACACGGGCGTGTGACAGTCGCATGGTCATTCACAGGGGTAGCCGCATGCCCCTGTGCCTTCTCTGGATGAGCTCGCAGTGCAAATCCACGAGCGTGCGGAAATTCCACATGCATGTGTGTTTTCTCTGGATGCCTTAGAAAATTCTGCAGGCTCTATAGAAAATTTTTTAACATGTTTACACACTCAGAGCCTGCCCTAATATGTAAGTTTTACCGAGTGAAAAAAACATGTGAAATAGCTCAAATGACCAAAACTTTACCAAAACACATGAAAGCACAAGATAACACCAACGATCCACAAGAAAAGCATAGCAATGGCCTATTAGAATCAAAACACCAACACTCAAGCTCTTATTCATACAAACACTAAACTAAAAAAACTAGGAAAAACAAATAATTGCTTGGGTTTGCCTCCCAAGAAAGCGCTTGTTTTTACGTCACTAAAGCTTGACGTACCTCTTCTTTTACCTTATGGAGGCTTCAAAAGAGTATGTTCCTCCCGACTAGACATTGCATAGCTACTTCCCTTAAACCAAAAAAATTTGCTTGCCGGGGTGGAATATTTGTTGGAGAGTCCAACCATCTTACCTTTAGCCTCCAAGAAAACAATTTGGCTTGGGAATTGTCCAAGCTTAGCATAGGTGGATCATTGGATGGTTTCAATCTCCTACCCACATCTTCTCCCAAACCCAAAATCTCTTTCTTGCAATTTATGAATTGATCAATCCCAAAGAGTAGTGCTTGTTCCATTCTCTTAGGATTTACTTCTTCTTGTGTATTTTTCAGACTTGAAAGGAACACGACACTAGCAAATCCCTTGAAAAATTTTTCTCAGCTCACAAGCACAATCTTCATTCACATTGTCCAAAAATTTCAAAATGGTATTCAGCTTCTCCCTTTTCATTTTTCTACACCAATGTACTCAATTTGCCCAACTTCTTCATTGTCGTTCACTACCACATCATCTCTACAAGGAACTTGAATTGCTTGCTCAAATGCTTGTTGTTCCTTGTAGAGTGTGTCAAAGTATCCCTCTAATTGATGCTCAAGGTTTTCTAAAGGAGGCTTCATGACATCTAAGTGTGGTCTCCATATTTTTGGAGCCTGAGACATCGGATGCTTCAATGAAGTTAGCTAATACTCTTTGCAACGAGCAGCATCCTCTCCGAGTATCCATTGTTGTGAAGCAAAAAAATTCTATCAACCTTTTTCAGTCGAGCTTAACCTACAAATGTAGAGCAATGACTGAGTCAATCATCATTTAAAATACTTGCAAGAAAAAGTAAGACATGACAAAAGAAAACAAATGAGAATGATGGAAGAATAAGAAAGTGTGAAATAATAGAACAAATCGAGCGGTGATAGAGAAGAGATGTGAAATAGAATGAAGGGTAAATAGCTAAGAAAACAAAGTGCAAAGTATTTCTAAACGCCTACTCCCCGACAGCGGTGCCAAAAAAACTTGACAAGGTCCCCTTGCGTATATCCCGCAAGTGCGGGTTTGTCGAAGTAATAATCCCGGGTGGCGAGGTCGAATCCACAAGGAGTAGGGAGTAAAAAAACACTTAATTTGATTCTTAGCTATGTGAAAACATCAATGATAAGGAGTGTGATAATGACTCAATTCTCAACAATAAAAGCAACAAGAAAGAGAGCAAAAACGTAAAGAAGAGGGGTAAGGCAATCGATAAAAGATGGGGTACCCGGATAATGCTCCACCTAGGATAATTGTTTCAAGTGCAAGAACGCTCTATTATGCTTCCTAATCAATGCAATGGTGAGTCGTGAAAATCCTTAATACATAGTCCCAAATCTAAGGTCAACTATGCCTAACTCTATACATGTCTCAGAGTAGAAATCGAACAATCTCAACACCTCGCACTCGCATAGAGTTTCAATGAGCTCTAGGGATTCCAAGTGATAAATCTATTCCTTATAATAGAGCTAAACCTTTGGTCCAGGTGGAAGGTCCTTAACCACAATTGAGCCGTAGATACTAAGATCATCTCAACGCTTCACTCCGTTTCATGCGCAACTAAGCCCCAGCGGAAGTTCATCCCTTAGACCATTCACTCTATTATGGCCGCAAAGAACTCGAGGAACGGAGGTAGAATCTATCACGCCGGAGGAGAAAGGGGATGCTCCTGTACCTCTCGACTCACCCTCTAACCCTCTCCAACCTAGTTTTGTCTAACGCTCGTGGTGTGTCACTCACTCACAAGGTTACCAACAAGAACTCTCAACCCTAGTGTCACTCTAGGGGAAATGTTCATACAATCAAGCATTCAAGGTTGGAACTCACAATAAACATCAATTTATTGAAAGCATAATAAAGAGGTTCAATAGAAAACAAATACATCCTAGGGTTCACAAATACCCAAGTACCCACTAGGGGTTTAGCTCTCCATGGAGCTAAGTACAATCAAAAGAAATAGAATGTAAAAAGCAAATGAATCCATAAAAGAAAACCCCTCGATAGTCGTGTCAATGGTCTTGTGGAGAGTCCCTCTACTCGTCGCAAAGGGATCCTTTGTCCGCCTAGGATACACCTCGCCGGATCGGTGCTCGACGAAAGCTCTCCCAAATAACCTCTTCCAAACGATGCGAGATGTCGGAGCCATAGAACCTCTCCAAAAAAACCCTAGCCAATACCCCTCAAAACCCTAGCCGAAGCCCTCTCTCAAGTTGGGGAAAAGATGGAGAAAAGAATACCAAAATCGGGGCTGAATCGGCTTTAAATAGGGCTGGAATCGGGCGACTCCACGGGCGTGGCTGCTCCACGCGTCGTGCGGAATTTCCACACGGGCATGGATAATTTCCACACGCCCGTGTGGATTCTCTGTTTCTCTGGTTTCTCGGTCAGCTGTGAACAGTGCTGCTACAGTACATGCTACAATGCTGCTACTTTAATCGGGGTAACGCAAACGGGCACACGTTCACGTCGTGGATCACTTGCTTCTTCAATGGTGTACACGTTGGTGAAACTCTTGTTCTATGTGCATAAGTCAGAATGCTCGAGTGTGATTGCCTTTGTGCCCCTCCAAATGGATGTGCCAACTCGAATACGTGTAGGTTGGCACACACTCTAGCATCTCACATCGACCTATGTCTTCGCGTTTGAACCTTAGCAAGATTTCCTCGAAACATCGGTGCATTGTGATCCATATTGGCCTATTTCCTTCATACTCGGCCTCACAACCCTACCTGCATAAAAGTAACATAAAAACACACATATTAGTGTAAAAACCCGAGAAAAGTAATGCTCATCATAAGGAAAGAATGCTTCGCATTCATATCACACAAGCACTTATCAAACTCCCCCACACTTAAGCTTTTTCTTGTCCTCAAGCAAAAATTAAACATTCTATGCATCAATGAAGAAAATATTGAAAGTGCTTGGCCTTAGGTTCACCAAAGTATAGAAAGAGAGCATTCTACAAGTAGGGGAAATTTCAACATTAAAAACAAAAAATCAAAGCTCTAGCTAAAAACTTGAATAAAAAAGGACAACAAACCTGAAATCGTGTACGTGTGTGAACTCACTCAAAACAACCCAAGGTATACTCCTCAAAATTCTAAGTACAAGAGACTTATTTATCTACAAAAGTGACAACAATTTCAAAGATGGTAGTAGCTTGACACATCCTCTAAGGTAGCCCTTTCCAAAGCGGCCGCTAAGGTGGCTTTCACACTTTCGAGGTGGTAGCTCTTTCTACTGGGGTGGTAGCTTTCACTCATCCTATGAGATAGCTCTTTCTCTCATTATGGCATAGCTAGTATCCGACTTATGAGAGTAGCTTCATACTTCATAGGTGGTAGCTCTTTCCACCCAACAAGCACAATAAAACTATTTTGTTTCTTTTTCTTTGTATTTTCCATTTTTTTCAGAATTTTCACAAGAAACAACTATAACTAGTCCCTTTAACATTAAACTTGAGTTTCCAATGGAGTTTAAAAAGTGAGTAGTGTAACAAGTATAAATCGGGTAAAAATTCCTAGAAATTCAAGCAAGAACTAGAGCATGAAAACATTCAATGTTAGAAATTCTCCTAAACTCAAGAATACAATGCTTGCAACTAAGGTGAACCGCCATTGGCTATGTGAGCATATAACAATCAAGAACAATAGAAAAGATGTGTGCACTATGAAACTCTCCCCCACACTTAAGTTGTACATTGTCCCCAATGTACACATGCAAGCTCACTCAAAATATACATCCTTCAAAAGCAAATGTGGGAGAAGCAACCAAAACAATACTCCCCTGACTCCTAGTGTTGCGTTTGATGAAGCTAATTCCATGGGAGTAGTGTTCCGACGGGTTGTGAAGCTCACACGGGCAAGTGCCGAAGCACCTTGGCCGTGCCCATGACAAAGTCTCAATTCCCAAGAAGACAAGACCATCTGCACGCATACACGAGGGTGGGGGTCACTGAAGCTCAATAAAATAAAAACAACTCGAGTATACAAAAGATATAGCAATGAACACAACTCGAGACCACAAAATGAAAATAAACTCAGAAGGAAAATCCTTTCGGAGTATACCAATCCAAAATAAAATGCAGAAAATAAAATGAGAAAAATAAGAACAAAGAAGGTAAAGACGCCTCAAGTGTCGGTGTCAATAGCTAGTACATCTATTTCCGTTGCTGGTGAAGATGACGCTAGTGCTACAAAATAAATGAAGATTGGTAAAGAAAAGAGAAAGAGAAGCTTACCGACAAAATGAGAATGAAAGACTAGAAAACGGCCGGAAAACTCAATTAACAACACTCTAAAACGACGGTGAGAGGTCAGGAGAGAGCAAGGATGTGTTCTCAAAACGTATGAGGGTGAAAAGATGAAGAAACCCGAAAAGATTTTAAAGAAAACCTGCGGTTCTAGCATATCTGTAAATCCACACAGGCGTGCGGAAATTACCTACGCCCGTGTGCCCGACCTACAGGGGCAAACGCACGCCCCTGTGGACTCTCCATGCAACTGAGAAAATTCTCTAAGACCCACGACCGTGCGAAAATTCCACACCAGTGTGGACATTCACAGGCCCAACTCACAGGGGCAAACGCACGCCCCTGTGTCATCTCGGGATGGAGAGATCCTTTACAGAGATTCGCACGAGCGTGCGAAAATTACCCACGCCCGTGTGTGGTTCACAAGGTCGCCCACAGGAGCGAGTCCACGCCCCTGTGTGCTCTCGGGATAAACTGCCCAACTCTGCAGGAATTCACACGCCCGTGCAGAAATTACACACGGGCGTGTGACAGTCGCATGGTCATTCACGGGGGTAGCCGCACGCCCCTGTGCCTTCTCTGGATGAGCTCGCAGTGCAAATCCACGGGCGTGCGGAAATTCCACATGCATGTGTGTTTTCTCTGGATGCCTTAGAAAATTCTGTAGGCTCTACAGAAATTTTTTTAACATGTTTACACACTCAGAGCCTGCCCTAATATGTAAGTTTTACCAGTGAAAAACATGTGAAATAGCTGAAATGACCAAAACTTTACCAAAACACATGAAAGCACAAGATAACACCAACGATCCACAAGAAAAGCATAGCAATGGCCTATTAGAATCAAAACACCAACACTCAAGCTCTTATTCATACAAACACTAAACTAAAAACTAGGAAAACAATAATTGCTTGGGTTGCCTCCCAAGAAGCGCTTGTTTTACGTCACTAAGCTTGACGTACCTCTTCTTTACCTTATGGAGGCTTCAAAAGAGTATGTTCCTCCCGACTAGACATTGCATAGCTACTTCCCTTAAACCAAAAATTTGCTTGCCGGGGTGGAATATTTGTTGGAGAGTCCAACCATCTTACCTTTGGCCTCCAAGAAAACAATTTGGGTTGGGAATTGTCCAAGCTTAGCATAGGTGGATCATTGGATGGTTTCAATCTCCTACCCACATCTTCTCCCAAACCCAAAATCTCTTTCTTGCAATTTATGAATTGATCAATCCCAAAGAGTAGTGCTTGTTCCATTCTCTTAGGATTTACTTCTTCTTGTGTATTTTCAGCTTGAAAGGAACACGACACTAGCAAATCCCCTTGAAAATTTTCTCGCTCACAAGCACAATCTTCATTCACACTATCCAAAATTTCAAAATGGTATTCAGCTTCTCCCTTTTCATTTTCTACACCAATGTACTCAATTTGCCCAACTTCTTCATTGTCGTTCACTACCACATCATCTCTACAAGTAACTTGAATTGCTTGCTCAAATGCTTGTTGTTCCTTGTAGAGTGTGTCAAGTATCCCTCCTAATTGATGCTCAAGGTTTTTAAAGGAGGCTTCATGACATCTAAGTGTGGTCTCCATATTTTGGACGCAGACATCGGATGCTTCAATGAAGTTAGCTAATACTCTTTGCAACCGAACGGCATCCTCTCCGAGTATCTGTTGTTGTGAAGCAAAAATTCTATCAACCTTTTCACTCAGAGCTTAACCTGCAAATGTAGAGCAATGACTGAGTCAATCATCATTTAAAATCCTTGCAAGAAAAAGTAAGACATGACAAAAGAAAACAAATGAGAATGATGGAAGAATAAGAAAGTGTGAAATAATTTTTTTTTTTTTTTAGAACAAATCAGAACGGTGATAGAGAAGAGATGTGAAATAGAATGAAGGGTAAATAGCTAAGAAAACAAAGTGCAAAGTATTTCTAAACGCCTACTCCCCGGCAACGGCGCCAAAAACTTGACAAGGTCCCCTTGCGTATATCCCGCAAGTGCACGGGTTTGTCGAAGTAATAATCCCGGGTGAGCGAGGTCGAATCCACAAGGAGTAGGGAGTAAAAACACTTAATTTGATTCTTAGCTATGTGAAAAATCAATGATAAGGAGTGTGATAATGACTCAATTCTCAACAATAAAAGCAACAAGAAAGAGAGCAAACGTAAAGAAGGGGGTAAGGCAATCGATAAAGATGGGGTACCCGGATAATGCTCCACCTAGGATAATTGTTTCAAGTGCAAGAACGCTCTATTATGCTTCCTAATCAATGCAATGGTGAGTCGTGGAAATCCTTAATTACATAGTCCCAAATCTAAGGTCAACTATGCCTAACTCTATACATGTCTCGGAGTAGAAATCGAACAATCTCAACACCTCGCACTCGCATAGAGTTGCAATGAGCTCTAGGGATTCCAAGTGATAAATCTATTCCTTATAATAGACCTAACCCTTTGGTCAGGTGGAAGGTCCCTAACCACAATTGAGCCGTAGATACTAAGATCACCTCAACGCTTCACTCCGTTTCATGCGCAACTAAGCCCCAGCGGAAGTTCATCCCTTAGACCATTCACTCTATTATGGCCGCAAAGAACTCGAGGAACGGAGGTAGAATCTATCACGCCGGAGGGGAAAGGGGACGCTCCTGTGCCTCTCGACTCACACTCTCAACCCTCTCCAACCTAGCTTTGTCTAACGCTCGTGGTGTGTCACTCACTCACAAGGTTACCAACAAGAACTCTCAACCCTAGTGTCACTCTAGGGGAAATGTTCATACAATCAAGCATTCAAGGTTGGAACTCACAATAAACATCAATTTATTGAAAGCATAATAAAGAGGTTCAAAGAAAACAAATACATCCTAGGGTTCACAATACCCGAGTACCCACTAGGGGTTTAGCTCTCCATGGAGCTAAGTACAATCAAAGAAATAGAATGTAAAAGCAATGAATCCATAAAGAAAACCCCTCGATGGTCGTGTCAATGGTCTTGTGGAGAGCCCTCTACTCGTCGCAAGGGATCCTTTGTCCGGCCTAGGATACACCTCGCCGGATCGGTGCCGACGAAAGCTCTCCCAATAACCTGTTCCAAACGATGCGAGATGTCGAAGCCGTAGAACCTCTCCAAAAACCTGGCCAATACTCCTCGAAACCCTAGCCGAAGCCCTCTCTCAAGTTGGGGAAAAGATGGAGAAAAGAATACCAAAATCAGGGCAAATACCTCCACGCGCCCGTGCGGAATTTCGACATGGTCGTGGATAATTTCCACACACTCGTGTGGATTCTCTGTTTCTCTGGTTTCTCTGTCGGCTGTGAACAGTACTGCTAGAGTACATACTACACTGTTGCTAAAGTGCTCTGCTATAGTATTCGACCTGAATAGCTTCCCAATTCCATACTTTCATCGGGGTAACGCAAACGGGCACACGTTCACGTCGTGGATCACTTGCTTCTTCAATGGTGTACACGTTGGTGAAACTCTTGTTCTATGTGCATAAGTCAGAATGCTCGAGTGTGACTGCCTATGTGCCCCTACAAATGGATGTGCCAACTCGAATATGAGTAGGTTGGCACACATTCTAGCATCTCACATCGACCTATGTTTTCGCGTTTGAACCTTAGCAAGATTTCCTCCAAAATCGGTGCATTGTGATCCACATTGGCCTATTTCCTTCATACTCGGCCTCACAACCCTACCTGCATAAAAGTAACATAAAAACACACATATTAGTGTAAAAACCCGAGAAAAGTAATACTCATCATAAGAAAAAAATGCTTCGTATTCATATCACACAAGCACTTATCACTATGTGAGCATATATCAATCAAGAACAATAGAAAAGATGTGTGCACTATGAAACTCCATCCCACACTTAAGTTGTACATTGTCCCCAATGTACACATGCAAGCTCACTCAAAATATAAATCATTCAAAAGCAAATGTGGGAGAAGCAATCAAAACAATACTCCCCTGACTCCTTCTGTGTCATTTGATGAAGCTAGTTCATTGGGAGTAGGGTTCCAACGGGTTGTGAAACGCACACGGCCAAGTATCGCAGTACCTTGGCCGTGCCCATGACTAAATCTCAATTCCCAAAAAGACAAGACCATCTGCACGCATACACGAGGGGGTTCAGTGAAGCTCAATAAACACAAAATAAATCAAGTGTATATAAAAGTTGAAGCACTGAATACAACTCGATGATGCAAAAATGAAAATAAACTCAAAACGAGAATCCTTTTTGAGTGAAAAAGTCTAAAAACAGAAAAAATAAAATAAAATGCAAGAAAACAAAGGAAGGGAAAATCAAGTGTCAATGTCACTCTCAGGTGCCGGTGCTGTTACAGCTGCTGGTGAAGCACATAGTGGGTCTACTGGTGCCGGTGTAGAGGATGGAGGTACTAGAGAAACTGAGGGGGCCGGAGGAGTCCTCGGCCGCAATACAAATGATGAGGCGACGTCTCACTCTAAAATCTATTGTAACATGTCGAAACGCGCCATAAACTCTGTGTACTGAGTGGCCTGCGTAGCCCTAATCTCGGCAACCTCAGCTCGGACCACTCCTATAGCATTCTCGAGCCTCTCAAAGCGATCATTGGCTCGAGATGGTGAAAACATACGCACTGGGGATGGCTCTTCTGCAACTGGAGGTGCCTCGGTCTCCATCGTTGCTGGCTGAGGCTCGTGAGCGGGCTGAGATGCTCCAGCTTCATCACCCTCATCCTCGGCTATCTCTGGAGCTGGTAGTACTAAAGCAAAAATCCCTGTCCGAACCCTGCGGACCATGCCCATCATCCACATTGTCTCTAGACTCAAGGAAGCAGGTACACTGGTCTTCTCGGCCCCACGAATCAAATCCAAGAGACCCATGCCTAACACTAATCTCGTAATGTAGGGGCCTGAGAAGATCGCTCCCAATCTAGCATAGTGTCCCTGATGTCTGATGTACTCTACCAGGATGTGCCCTAAATGAATCAGTACGCACTGTACCATCGAGTACAAGTACAGTAGCTCCTGACGGCTTAGGACACCAGTGCTATCACCATAGCTATTCATCGACCTACTCATAATGGCATGCAAGTATCTGTATGCAGGTCGAGAAAGGCACGTGGCCTTGGACACCCCTGGCTCGTACTGACCGTGACCACATAACACTCTGTAAGCTCTCTGCGGGGTCAAGGTTCCAGGGTAATCAGTCGGTAACTGCGCGTACTCCTTCATATCTGTGAATGCCTCCTGGTACAAGCCAAGTAGTACTAAAAACTGCGTGATGCTCAAGCTATGGTGGTGTCCAAAAACTCTAAACTGAATGGTGTCTACACAGTCGAAGCTCGCATACGATCTATCGAACTCGAATGATGAAAGCACCTCCAGTGCAAACTCTCGGATGGCTGGCTCTCTAATCATCAGCAACTGCCGCCAACCACCTTCTGAAATGAGATCCTCCATCTCATCAGTAAACTCATCTCCCTGCTGCAGATCTCGCAATATAGTCATGTCTAAAAATCGAGTCTGCCCAAAACAGAGCCTCGATAGGCGCTCATAGCGAACCTGATGCTCTAGAATTGCAAACCGCATGCCCTCAGGCCAAGAAGATGACTCACGTGGTCTTTTATCAACTTGCTTCTTTGACCTAGGTGCCATAATCTGCAAGATTCAAATGAAATTGATCAAACAAGTTGATAAACCAATGCTGCAGAAATCCACACGGTCGTGTGGAATTTCCCACGCCCGTGTGGATCCACGGGGCGTGAGAACTGCATGGCCAAGCTACAAAAATCCAAAAATACAACTCAAAAATGCTTCTAACTTCATTATAGACATAAATCATCATTCTAATTGAAGAAACGAACTATTTACAACCATATTAATCCATGGAAACATTGAATTGCCAAAAATCATGAGAAATAGGGCTTACCGACGAGACGGGAAGAAAAAGTGAAGAATCGGCCGGAAAACCTCGCTAAAATTCTCCCAAATTGGCGCTATGGAATCGGAGAGTGATATGAAAGTGTTTTCAGGCGAATAGAAGTTGTGAAGGGGGAGAGAAACTATTCTTCTTTTAAAGAAAACTCACGACCCTTGGCGTTCTGTGCAACCACACGGGCGTGCGTTAATTATCCACGCCCGTGCGTCCTCACTCCAAAAACACTACAGGGGCATGCGCGCCCCTGTCTCCTTTGACTCTGACTGCTCTCGCACGGGCATGTGGAAAACATCCAATCCCGTGCTCCCGAATCACAGGGGCAGCCGCATGACCCTGTGGCTTCTCTGGACATCCGAGAAAAATACTAAGTGTTACACACGCCCGTGCGGAAATACCCCACGGGCATGGACATTCACATGCCCAATTCACAGGGGCAGTCGCACGCCCCTGTGACTTCTCGGAATGGAGAAAACTCCTCTGCAGAGTTTTGCACGGGCGTACAAAAATTACCCACGCCCGTGCATGGTTCACAAGGTTACCCAGAGGGGCGAGTCCACGCGCATGTGTGCTCCCGGGAAAATCCGCCTAACTCTGCAGGAATCTACACGCTCGTGTGGAAATTACCCACGGGCGTGTGACAGTCGCATGGTCGTTCACAGGGGCAGCCGCACGTCCCCTGTGCCTTCTCTGGATGAGTTCGCAGTATACACCCACGGGCGTGTGGAAATTCTACATGCCCGTGTGTTTTCTCTGGATGACTTAGAAAAACTTGCAGGCTCTACAAAATATTTTTGAACATGTTTGCACACTCAGAGCCTGCCTTATTATGCAAATTTTACCAGTGAAAAACACGAAATAGAACCCAAATTACCAAACTTTCGCCAATTCCTCAAAAAGCACTTGATGACTTTGAAATCCCACAATAAAATTGCAGCACAAGCATCTAAAAATTCGGACATCAACACTTAACGATTTATTTATGCAAACGAGCTAAACTAAAAGATAAGAAAACAGTAAAAACTTGGGTTGCCTCCCAAGAAGCGCTTGTTTAACGTCACTTACCTTGACGTATCTTGTCTTACCTCATGGGGGTTTATGAATGAAAGTCTCCCTCTTACCCATGACTTGGAAGCATGATGTGCAAAGTCTCTTGAGGGTAGAGGGTGTATTATCGGGCTTCGGACCACCTAGCATGGGGTCATCCAACCTTCACGGTTCATGTATGTTTCCAACAGTCTTGGAGTGTTTTCGGTGTCGTCTCCTACCCCTCTTCATTTTCCGAAGCACCTTCTTCAATATCCCCGGGGTAGATGTTACTTCTTCAGTCGACCCAAGCATCATTACTTCTTCATTGTTCTCCTCTTGGTCGAACAAACCTTCATATGGATCCGGGTTGAACATTTCCTGCATATATTCATCAACAAGCTCATCAGTAGTGTCTAGGAAATACAAAGTGTCATCAAAATCGAGAGAATGCCGCATGGCTTCAGCAAGGCGGTAAGTGAGTTTGTCATCTCCAACTCTCAATGTGAGGTCTTCGCCGTCCATGTCAATCAATGTATTGGAAGTCCGCAAGAACGGTCTCCCAAGTATCAAGGGTACATCTGCATCCTCATCGACATCTAGCACTACGAAGTCAACCGGAAAAATGTACTTGTTCACCTTGACAAGCACGTCTTCAATGATGCCTCTTGGATGTTGCACCATTCGGTCCGCCAATTGTGAAGTCATCAGAGTAGGCCTAGGCTCTCCCAAGCCTAGCTTTTGGAAAAAAAGTATATGGCATGACGTTGATACTTTCCCCTGAATCAGCCAGGGCCATTTCTTCACCTATGTTGCCGATGTTACATGGAATGATGAAGCTTCCAGGGTCTTTCTTCTTGTTCGGCATGTTCTTTTGCAGCACCGCCGAGCATGAAGCATCTAACACCACTTAAGCACTCTCCTCCAACTTCCTCTTATTGGTCAACAAGTCTTTCAGTAACTTCGCATACTTAGCCATTTGAGCTAACGCCTCTACAAAAGGAATGTTGATGTGGAGTTGCTTTAATAAACTCAGGAACTTCTTATACTATCCATCCTCTTGGTCATTTTTCAATCTAGAGGGATAAGGGATTCTTGGCTTGAAAGGTGGGGATGCCACCTCTTTCTCTTTCTTTGCTCCCTTCTCAACCTCTACAACCTCGGGTGCGTGTTCTTTCGGCTTCTCACTCGGAGGCTTCCCTTCAACCTCACGACCACTTCTCAAAGTGATCGCCTTCACATGTTCTCTAGGGTTGGTTTCCGTATTGCTTGGTAAACTTCCATGTGGCCTTTCGGAGAGAGACTTCACAATTTGCCCCACCTGATTTTCAAAGTTGTGCAAAGAGGCGGTGTGGTTGCGAAGTGTAGCCTCTACTGATTCAAACCGTGAATTTGCAGATTGAACAAATCTAGCCAAGTGCTTCTCTAAATCCGTCATTTGGGTTTCCAAACCTGTAATTCTATTTTCCACTTGAGGGGCTCGTTGTTGTTGGAAACCCGGTGGTCCCATGGCCTTTTGTGGTCCTTGATTACTCCATGAAAAGTTGGGATGATTCTTCCAACCTGAATTGTAAGTATTGCTATATGGGTTCCCTTGAGGTCTCATGCCATTACCTACAAAGTCAACATTTTCCACTGAAGAAACATCACCAAAAGAGATCGGGCAATCGGAGGGAGCATGTCCTCCACCACAACCGGTGCAATTGGTCATGACCGCAACTCTATTTCGAAGCTATGAGATCTAGCTTCTTACTCAGACTCTCTACTTGCGCCGCCAATGAGGTTACCGCGTCAATTTCATGGATACCGGCCACCTTTTCCTTCTCTCTAGTATTCCATTGATAACTATTTAACCCCATTTTCCTTAATTAATTGACGACCCTCATCGGGGGTTTTGCTACCTAAGGTACATCCTGCTGCCGCATCAAAGAGTTGCCTTGTACTCGGGTTCAAACCATTGTAGAAGGTTTGAACAATCATCCACTCCGGGAATCTGTGTTGCGGATACTTTCTCAGGAGCTCCTTGAACTTTTCACATGTCTCGAATAGAGACTCCAATTCCAACTGAACAAAGGACAAGATCTTATTCCTAAGCTTTGCTGATTTTCCGGGAGGGAAATAACGGGCTAGAAAAGCTTCTACCATCTACTCTCATGTAGTGATTGATGCTCTAGGTAATGAGTGTAGCCACTGCTTCACTTTCCTTTTCAAGGAAAATGGGAAGGCTGTCAATTTGATAGCATCATCCATAACCCCATTTATCTTCAGCATGTCGCACACCTCGAGAAAGCTCTCTATATGACTATTTGGATACTCATCGGCTAAACCGTTGAATTGTGCAGACTGTTGCAGCATATGGATGAATGCCGGCTTTAGCTCGAAGTTCTGAGCTATAATCGGAGGATGCACAATACTCGATTGCGTCCCCAACACTGAAGGTCTGGCATAGTCGGATAGTGTTCGCTGTTGCTCATTCTGTCCTGCCATGTTTTCAGACTCCTCTCCTTCTAAATCAGCTGAATTATGCTGTTCTTCCACAGGTTCTTTCCCTTTTCTTCTAAGTGTACGTTCAAGCTCAGGATCTCCTTCAATCAATATTTATGGATTCCCTCGGGTCATAACCTGGAGCTGGACCAAAAAGAAAGAAAAAGAAAATCATAACGATGATAGAATATGAAGACGTGAAATAGAATGTGTGGTGAAATAGCTAAGAAAACAAAGTGCAAAGTATCTCTAAACGCCTAGCTCGCCGGCAGCGGCGCCAAAAACTTGACAAGGTCCTCTTCCGTATATCCCGCAAATGCACGGGTTTGTCAAGTGTAAGAACCCTCTATTATGCTTCCTAATCAATGCAATGGTGAGTCGTGGAAATCCTTAATTACATAGTCCCAAATCTAAGGTCAACTATGCCTAACTATATACATGTCCCGGAGGAGAAATCGAACAATCTCAATACCTCGCACTCGCATAGAGTTGCAATGAGCTCTAGGGATTCCAAGTGATAAATCTCTTCCTTATAATAGACCTAAGCCTTTGGTCCAGGTGGAAGGTCCCTAACCACAATTGAGCCGTAGATACTAAGACACCTCAACGCTTCACTCCGTTTCAGGCACAACTAAGCCCCAGCGGAAGTTCATCCCTTAGACCATTCACTCTATTATGGCCGCAAAGAACTCGAGGAACGGAGGTAAAATCTATCACGCCGGAGGGGAAAGGGGACGCTCCCTGCACCTCTCGACTCACCCTCTCAACCCCTCTCCAACCTAGCTTTTGTCTAACGCTCGTGGTGTGTCACTCACTCACAAGGTTACCAACAAGAACTCTCAACCCTAGTGTCACTCTAGGGGAAAATATTCATACAATCAAGCATTCAAGGTTGGAACTCACAATAAACATCAATTTATTGAAAGCATAATAAAGAGGTTCAAAGAAACAAATACATCCTAGGGTTCACAATACCCGAGTACCCACTAGGGGTTTAGCTCTCCATGGAGCTAATACAATCAAAGAAATAGAATGTAAAAGCAATGAATCCATAGATAAACCCCCCCGATGGTCATGTCAATGGTATTGTGGAGAGTCCTCTACTCGTCGCAAGGGATCCTTTATCCGGCCTAGGATACACCTCGCCGGATCGGTGCCAACGAAAGCTCTCCCAATAACCTTATTCCAAATGACGCGCGATGTCGGAGCCATAGAACCTCTCCAAAAACCTAGCCAATATCCCTTGAAACCCTAGCCGAAGCCCTCTCGCAAGTTGGGGAAAAGATGGAGAAAAGAATACCAAAATCGGGGTTGAATCGGCTTTAAATAGGGTTAGAATCGGGCGACTACACGGGCGTGGATGCTCCACGTGCCCGTGCGGAATTTCCACACACCCGTGTGGACTCTCGGTTTCTCTGGTTTCTCGATCGGCTGCGAACAGTGCTGCTACAGTACATACTACAATGTTGCTACAGTTCTCTGCTACAGTACTTGCCCTGAATAGCTTCCCAATTCCATACTTTCATCGGGGAAACGTAAACGGGCACATGTTCACATCGTGGATCACTTGCTTCTTCAATGGTGTACACGTTGGTGAAACTCTTGTTCTATGTGCATAAGTCGGAATGCTCGAGTGTGATTACCTTTGTACCCCTCCAAATGGATGCGCCAACTCGAATACGAGTAGGTTGGCACACACTCTAGCATCTCAGATCGACCTATGTCTTCGCGTTTCAACCTTAGCAAGATTTCCTCCAAAATCGGTGCATTGTGATCCACATTGGCCTATTTCCTTCATACTCGGCCTCATAACCCTACCTGCATAAAAGTAACATAAAAACACACATATTAGTGTAAAAACCTGAGAAAAGCAACGCTCAACATAAGGAATGAACACTTCGCATTCGTATCGCACAAGCACTTATCACCAATCATCACCTATTATATTTCACACTTTCTTATTCTTCCATAATTCTGATTTGTTTTTCTTTCTTTGCTTACAGCTCTAGGTTATGACCTGAGGGAATCCTTTGACGTTGGTTGAAGGGGATCCTGAACTTAAACGAACCCTTCGTAGAAGGGGAAAAGAACCTGTGGAATAACAGTCAAATAAAGCTGAGTTAGAAGGTGCAGGGTCAGATAGTATGGCAGAATAGAATGAGCAGTAATGGACACTCTCAGATTATTCCTGACCCGTAGTTTTAGGCACACAGTCTAGTATTGTGTGGCCACTGATCATGGCTCAGAATTTTAATCTCAAGCTAGGCTTCATCCAGATGTTACAGCAGTCGGCACAGTTTAATGGTTTGGCCGATGAGGATCCAAACAATCACATTAAGAACTTCTTGGAAGTGTGGGACATGTTCAAGATTAATAGTGTTATGGATGATGCTATCAAGTTGAGAGCCTTCCCATTTTCCTTGAAAGGAAGAGCAAAGCAATGGATACATTCATTAACTAGAGCATCGAACACTACTTGGGAGGAAATGGTAAATGGTTTTCTTGGCCCATATTTCCCTCCCGGAGAATCCGTGAAGCTTAGGAATAAAATATTGACTTTTGTGTAAAAAGAATCAGAGTCTCTTTTTGAGACATGGGATTTGTTCAATGAGCTCCTATGGAAATGTCCTCAACATGAGTTCCCCGAGTGGACGATCATTCAGACTTTCTATAATGGGTTGAACCCAAGCACAAGACAGTTGCTTGATCTCTGCGAGTAGTAGGTACTTTAGGAAGCAAAGAGCATCGAAGAATCCCGACATCTCATTGAAGAAATGGCCATGAGCAGTTATCGATGGAACACAAGAGATAGAAAAAAAAGGTAGCCGGACTTCATAAGATCGATGCGATTACTTCATTGGCGCCCTAAGTTGAGTCATCGAGCAAGAAGTTAGATACTCTAAATTCTCTTAGAGTGGCGGCCTTGACCAGTTGCATTGGGTATGGGGGAGGACATGCTTCGCCCGATTGCCCAATTTCTATTGGTGGTACATCCTCAGTAGAACAAGTGTATTTTATAGGTAATGCAATGAGAAGCCAAGGCAATCCATTTAGCAACACCTACAATCCGGGTTGGAGGAGCCACCCAAATCTTTCTTGGAACAATCAAGAGCAACAAAAGACCATGGCACCACCAGGTTTCTAGAAACAACACTACCAGGTTTCTAGCAACAACAACAAGCCTCGAACATGGAGAATGGAATTTCAGGTCTGGAAAGCTGGATGATCGATCTAGAGAAAGCTTTAACCAATTTCATCCAATCGTTGGATATAAATTTTTCGATGAGGTCAATGCTACACTTCTCAACCACACCGCTTCATTGCACAATCTAGAGAATCAAGTGGGGCAAATTGTGAAGTCGTTATCGGAGATACCTCAAGGAAGCTTGCCTAGTAACACGGAGACCAATCCAAGAAAGCATGTTAAGGGGATCACTTTAATAAGTGGTTGTGAAGTTGAGCGTAGGAGTCCGAGCGAAAAGAACAATGTTGAAGCACCCGAGGTCGTGGAGGTTAAGGAAGTAGCAAAAGAGAAGGGGGTGGCACCCCTACCATATAAGCTTAGGATCCCTTATCCTTCGAGGCCGAAGAATGGCCAAAAATGAT
>NC_052490.1:11741101-11763687 GCF_009730915.1 Dioscorea cayenensis subsp. rotundata
AGTTACGTATTGCTTTCTTTGGAGAGATAGCAATTTCTTCTAAGAGAGACTCCTTCCTTTTAAAAATTTGGGAATAAATTAGAATTTAGGGTTTTAATGAGCCGCCCTTTATCTATAATTAGTTACAACTTCCTTGGCAACCTTTCGTTTTAAAAAACTTCAAAAAAAATTCTCTATTTTTAAAATTCTTTTTTTTAAATCTTCAAAAGATATCAAGAGATTTTTACCCATTGAGGTGTTTTACTTGTTGACTTACCATGTCCCCAACAATATATTGCTAGTTGTAACATGGTGTTGCAATCCTCCTCGATTCTTCATCATTGCATCTTCTAATCTAAACTGAGCATCACATCTTTTCATGCACTTCATCTTTTGATCCATGCCTTCTTGATCACAATAGTCTTTTCTCTCTGCACTTCTTCCTTTTCTTGATGTGATTATCTGTCTGCATGTCCAAACCACTCTTCCACTCTTCACACTTGCTTTCTCAATTTGTTGCACTTGGGTCTTATGTAAGTAGCCTCCACAATGAAAGCATGTAGGCGCTTCTCTTTTGTGCTCTTCCCTAGCTTTTGACTTGCTTTGTCTTTTGTTGAGCAGTTGACTCCGACATCATTCTCAATGTCTCGTTTGACACTGAAGTTTTACCAACATACCCAATACCCCGTCAGGCTTTACTTGGTCTTCCTGACCAATAGGGAATTCATCAAGTTCTCGTTTTCTTTACCTTTTGTTCATATAGAATCTAAAATCTTTCCCAGCTAGTTCAACTTTCTCCTCTGCATTCACTCTAACTCTCTCTTCCAAGCGCTGTTTTGCAAGATCATCTCATTAAACTCTGGTCATCTTGAGTTTATGATCCATGAAAAGATCTTTTTAGTTACTCCTCTACTCATATCTACTAATCGCCTTCATCAGCTGTTGTAAACTCGATATCGCAACATATATCCGCAACATGCGCTTTAGATTTGTTAAAAGCCTACTACTCCATTCATCACGACTAGGAAAGAGGTGATGATGGTCTGCTCGAGATTTTTCTTCATCTTCTTCCTCCATGCTACCATCTAAATCATCACTCCATCTGGCATTGAGTAACTTTTCTTTCAGGGGCGGCTCAAGGGTAAAGCCAATTACAAATCATTTAGGCCCCCAAAATTGGGACATCATCTAAGTTTAAATCAATATAGTTTTTAAAATCTTATCACTATGGTTATAATAATAATATGTACTGGGTAAATAATAACTTTAAAATTTAATTTGTGGCCTCATTATTAACTTTAAATTTTTAAAATTTTTAAAATATTATCCTTGAAATCATAATAATTATTTGTTGTATAATTAATTAATATTTAAAACCTCTTTTATTTAATATCGCACTCAATTTCTAAATATTCCATTAACTAGCTTTTTCAAAATGAAAAACTAATAAATTAAGTTCTTAATTTTTACTTTAATGTATAATTAATTATGTTTTTCTCCCAACAACAAATCTATTTCCACAAAAAATAAATGTAGCTTCAATACATAATTCATTCTCTTCTTATCCCAACAAACAAATCTAGTTCAAAAAATGTAGCTTCAATATAATAATATTAACTAATTAGGGTCGGGCTTTTATGCTTGGGCTTTAGGCCCTTTATAAGCCTTGAGCCACCCATGTTTTCCCTTTCTTCTTAAGAGTGTTAGCACACTTTCGGCTTGATAATATCCAAAGCCACCGCATTCTCTACACTTGATCTTCTTTTTGATGATCTTGACTTCTTTCTTTTTCTTCACTAAGATGATCTTTCCTATAAAATTTCTTGTCTTCTGTCTTGTGTTTTTATCATGTTGTACAGACTTTTTGACAGACAAAACAATTTCACTCTCCTTCCAGTATTCATCTTCGATTACAATGACCCTATTGTAACTCTCTTCGACCCTAGTTGCTTCTACCTTGAAGCCAAATCTTCCATTTTTCTTTTCGAGGGATTGAGATTCATCTCATATGCTTGTAAAGACCCCATCAACTCAAAGTCAAGTCTCATGGTTGTGATATCTCTTGCCTCTTCTATTGCGGAAACTTTTCCATCAAACCTTCTTGGAAGAGATCTAAGTGTCTTCCGTATTAGCTTTTTATTTGAGTACTTCTTACTGAGTTGAAAAGCTTGATTTGTAATGTCCATCAACTTGGTTTTGAATATGGCTATCGTCTCATCTTCTCCCATCCTGAGATTCTCGAACATAGTTGTCAGCATTTGAAGTTTAGAGGTTCTTACCAAGTTTGTATCTTCATGGATAGTTTGAAGAATCTCCCAAGCTTCTTTGGCGCACTCGCAAGTTGCAACATATTTAAACTCGGTTTTCATCAACCTCTCTAAAGATTGCATTGAGCCTTCTCATTGGCATTAGCTTTTACATATATCTTCGACATTCTAGTTACTTCTTTTTCTTCAGTGGTCTCATTTTTATCTTCATCAACTTGAATTAGAGAAGACCAACCTTCTTCCATGGCTATCTATGCACTCTCATCAATTGATTTGATGAAAACCTTCATATGTGTCTTCCAATATGGATAATTGGATCCACTAATCAATGGTAGATCGTGTGACGGAGGCTCCTTCCCTTCTAGCCATTAATAAAACTTACTAGGACCTCGTTGACTTTAAAACCAAAGCGGACACAGCGACCCCACTTTGATATCACTTGTTAGTTTTCACTTTGGTGTGGTTTGTGGTTTAGAGAACACTCAAACACTCTTAGAAAACTCACACAAACCAAACAAAAAAATGAGACACACGAAATTGGTAACCTAGTTCAGCATCTACTTTACCTACTTACGGGGAGTCAAGCCGGAGATAAATAATCCACTAAAAGAGGTGAAAGTACATGAGTACAAACACATTATCACTCACATTAATAAATAAAGATCACTACCTTCTCTAGATTGTCTAGTGTCCTCACAATCTCTTACTCAAGTGTCACACCCAACCTCAGAGCAAGATAGCTTTATATAGATACCTCGATGTCCCAAAAAAATAGCCCATACCTCTTTTAAAATCTCCGTGGCTACTAACTTTAGAACCTTTCAAAATTAGCTGTTGCAACTCCTGTTGAAACTCAACTTGCAACATGGTCTTGGCTACTGACTTGACTAAGTTATGGTTTCATTCACGAAATGCCTCAAGACCCATCAACCTCCCTGTCATACTTAGTCCGAGTCGATGCGACCCTGGGATCTCCCGATCCTGACTATAGGCAACTAGCTTATCTCCTCGATTCCCTCACCACGCAGCTCTCCTCGCGAAAAGGCGCACGACTTTTGTGTGTCTTCATGAAACTATCCAAACTTGATCTTCACTTTACCCAAGTTTGGCCTTCAAATCTTCCCAAGAATAGATCTGTAATCAATTATGCAATCATACCAACAATAGGCATATCTCCAATCATACACTTAATAAACTTCAATCATTCTCATTAAGGTTCTTCAAATCATACCTTCAATAGCCTTTAATCATACCATTGATATGTATTTCTTCAATTAAGCTCCATCCATATTTATTCTCCAAATCAAACCTCTCTAACTATGGTCTTGATGTGATCTTGCCTTCAAGTTGTAACATAT
Source organism: Dioscorea cayenensis subsp. rotundata (assembly GCF_009730915.1). Taxonomy (NCBI): domain Eukaryota; kingdom Viridiplantae; phylum Streptophyta; class Magnoliopsida; order Dioscoreales; family Dioscoreaceae; genus Dioscorea; species Dioscorea cayenensis. Next base: position 11,744,706 of record NC_052490.1, read on the forward strand.
ACCGAAAATAGCTCCACCAAGATCTCCAAGATATTTGCCTCCAATCCAAGACTCCTTGCCAAGTCACTTTGACTTGGGGTCAAATTATGCCAATTAAAGTGCTTTTGCACTAACAAAATTATTATAATGAGTCCTCTTATTCTTGAAACATTTTGATTGTTTATTGTGTAGAATTTTTATTTTCTAGTAATACTATTATCTACATATAAAAATTTAAATAACAATATTACTAAACATAAATTCACCAAATATATATTTAAATATCAAATTTATTTATTTATTTTCCCTATATATATTTTAGGGAAAATTACTGTTCACCCCTCGTAATTTTCAAAACTTCCCAAAAACCCCCTCCTACTTTTACACACCCCGGACAGCCCTTCCGTTAGTGTTTAACTTCCATTTTACCCCCTACCGTTCACTTCAAATGGGTCCATGTTGTGAAATCCCATTTTTGCCCTTGAAAATGGTGGGAAAAAAAGCGCCAAATCACATCATGTCCAACCTTTTCAAGGGTTTTCTGCTTGGTTTCTGATAGACAATGCCTAGAAGTTACATTATATCTTGTTCTTCTCCTCATTTCTCCTCATTTGGTTTGTTCGACTTCAGCTCGCCGGTTTCATGAATACGGTAAGAATCTCTTCATTGCTATCAGTTTGACCATTCTACGGGTGTTTATTATGGCAGCTCATTTGTGGTAGTCTCAGGTAAAGTTTATCATACACGAAATATATAAATCGGTTTTTTCCAACGTAAAATGAAGTTGATTTCCATCGGATTGGTCAAGTGCACTCCATCTTCAAAATGAGTCATGAGTCGATTTTTCTTGTCGAGACAGAGCATGTGCCATTGTCGAGACATACTGAAAACGAGTTCATTTCGTTGTAAAGTTCTTCTCGTTTATGGTTATCTATTTGTATATTTTAAATATTGTTTAACTATTTGCTATTATCTGTTTAAATATATTACCAATATGTTTAATAATTGTCATCTCCGTTTAACTTTATCTTTACTTGTTTAACTATTCATATTAACGTGTAAATTCTCAAAGTCTCTGCGTAAAATATTGATATTTTTCGTTTGAACTGAAGTGTTGGCAGGTGGCAGGTGGCAAGGTTATGGTATCCCGTTCATAAGAATTAATGACGGCATTAATTCTTGTGCATGGTAACATAAATATCCGAACATCCGTTCGTTGTCATCAGTCAATCTCGGTCCACTGTGCGTTTCACTTTTTTCTTGGATATGAAGCGTCAACCTGCTTGTGGACTTCACACCATAAATGACAAGGAAGAACCCTTGCCATGGACAACCACTCCTCGTCGTCCTCATCATCCTCCTCTTCCTCCTCCTCATCTGCTTTTCGCTGTATGATATTCGTTGGAGTCGACTGAGAATTCAAGATCAACTCTATCTGGAAGGATGTCTCGTGATCCTTCCTCATCTTGAGAATCAATCGGCCCGTAATCATGCAACAAGTTAAACTATCTTTTCTTGCCCAAGTCGAAAATTCTCGCATAATTGCATCGAATGCGGAGGATTCTCCAACCGTGGATGACAGGGCAAGCAATTGCTGGGCATTTCGACTTGGGTAAGAAAAGAAAGTTTTCGCTTATTGCGTGATTGCGGAGGATTCTCTAGAGGAGGGAGATCAGGAAACATCCTTTAAGAAGGAGTTGATATTTATCACTTGAGACTTTTTGTTACCATTTAAGAACCTTATGTCAGTGTACAAATATTACTTTCTGTGTTTAACTATCAGGATCTTTGCTTAAGTCGGACTCATGACACATTGATTAATAGATGTTTTTCATGAATGTGTTTTGCTTAACCTTTTTAATGTGTTTTTGTCTCTACATTGTCCGAGGTTCAAGTTGATGCACATGTTATGCAACCGCCGTGAGCATTCGAATGTACAGACACTTGTTTCATTCTACGAGGGTCGAGTCGCGAGTGTCCAAGGTCCGAGAAGTCGTTGTAAATGTTGTAAATGTTGTAAATGTTTTATTTTAAATGAAACAAGCTTATTTGAATGTGAACTTATGATATTTAATCAGATTCTCCATTGTAAACGTTTAAATATTTTAAACAAACAAACCTATTTGAGTGTCTCCTTGTGATAACTTGTGAAATTTAAATAGATACATAGTAAAAACAATTTGAGAAACAAAGAACGGCATTGTAAACAATACAAAAAGTTAAACAATAATCGATTTACTCTTTAAACAATGACAACGGTGTTTAAGCAAATACATAAAAATGTTTAAACAGTGACCCACGAGGTACCCATCTTCAATGCGATGTCAGTGAAAGCATTCAATTTAAACAATAACATATATTTTAAAATAGTTAAATCACTATATATAAACGGTTTACATATTATTTACATGATATAGACTTTAGTTAAACAGGTAACGGTTATTTTAAACACTATATGTATCTGTTTAAACATAAAAAGCTTGACGTTTAAACAGAGACTCATGTTGAGGTGAGAACTTTCATTCGAGCGATGACAATATGTCTTCATCGCGACAGTGACATATATTTCCATTTTTGCCCTTGGGATGGAGGGAAAAATACCGCCCAATCACATCACGTCTAGTCTAACCTCTATGCATACAACTGTGCACTTTTTTGTTTGCCTATCTGACTGTTGTTTGTTGTTTATATCTTCTTCTTCTTCTTCGTCTTATTTTTGTTCTTCATTTCATTTGGTTTGTACGATTTGGTTTTTCGTCGATATATTATGGAGAATTTTTGTGGTATTGCTAGATTCAACGGGAGGAAGAGTGCTAATGTTCATGGCTCGGACTTCTTGGGAGTTGGTGTTAGATGAGATATGTGAGCTGATGGGGTCTCAAGTTTCCCTCGTTAGGGTGAAGTTTATCACACCGATGGATATAAAAATGGTTTGTCCAATAGAAAACGATGTTGACTTCCAAATGGATGTGTCACGTGCACTCCATCTTCAAATGCGTCTGTAGTTGATCTTGTTGTCGAGACGATGATAATGTGCCATTGCCGAATCCTAATGAAAACGCAGTTTTTACTCGTCAGAAGTTCCTTCTCTTTTATTTTGATCCAGATAGTATGGGTTCATTATTGTTTAAATATGTCACCATCGGTTAACATCTTGTACTAATCGCTTTACGTTATTTGGTAACTGCTAACTATTTAATTTAACGTTTAAATATTGGCATTATCACTTAAACATTATATTCTTCAGCTTAAACATGTTGATCTTTTCATTTGACTCAAGTGTTGGCGTAGAATTCAGATTCTGCATGAGTGCTCCCCATTCAACCCTATGGTGACCCACCGACGGTGTGGGATGTCTTCCTTCCTCGCCGATCATTCTAAAAGTGTCAGTCGCTGGATATTGGACAACGCTTTTGACTGGTGTTGAACATTTCAAGGGACGTACTTTCAAATCATGCAATCAAACGGAATTTTTGACTTCAAATTCATAAAGAACGAAAAACATCGGGTGATCATGGAATGCGCTGCCGATGGTTATCGTTAGCGCCATCATGCATCAAAAAGAGTATAATAAAAAAATATTTTTCGAAAATGAAGATAATCGACATGTCACACACTTGCAGTGGTGGCATAGGTTCAAGGTCACATCCCGAAAGCCGCCCAAAAAAATGGGTAAGCGCACGAGTGATTCAGAGCTCAAGGACCGCCCCTTGTACAAGGCCATCGACATTCGTGAAAGACATGTTACGGGAACATGGTGTGCACATACCATACAAGCAGTGCTTGGTTGGGGAAAAGAGCATGCCCCGGGTGGTCCTCGACTCGGCAGTGACATCTCCAAACTATGATCTGTTTGCTTTTGGTATGTGGATAAGGTCGCGAGACAAACCCCGCCAAGAAGTTACGATCGTGGAAAAAGACGGTGATCGTTTTAAACGTGCATTCTTTTCTTTCAGCACGTGTATTATGGGATTCAAGAAGGCTTGCAGTCACGTTATTTTCTCGATGGTACCCTCCTCCTTGGAAAATATCGGGGTACACTACTGGGTGCCACAGGGAAAGATGGAAACAATGGTTTATTCCACGCCGCCTGTCAGTATAGTCGATAACGAGACCGATGCCAATTGACTTGGTTCATATCTAAGTTAGGCGATGCTTTTATACGAGGAAGGAGATTATCATGAGATAATTACCTTCGTGTTCTGACAGTCCAAGGGCCTTGTGAACGCAATTGCGAGAGTCTTCCCTTCTTCGCCATATGCATACCGTCTTCGATATTTGAGGCCAATTTTATGAAAGCCAATGTCGACTTGGGAAGGCATTGAGGGAGGAGTGCCGGGTCTCATATGTTTCCGCATTGCGTGAGCATCCACGACAAAGATTTCGATGATACCGTGAATGAACTGCAGGTCACATCACCCAAGCTCATCACTAGTTGATTAATAAATCTGATATGGCACATCTGGGTCGAATTATCTCGCTCGGAGGTGATCGTTGGGGTGAGATATATTCAAATGTTACGGAGTCGCTCAATGCTTGGATCAAAAGAAGCTCGCCATTTTACCGAGTGACGAAAAATGGTTGACTCCATAAGGTCTGCGAATGTTGATTTACACTTAACATTTAGTGTTACCCTTTAAAAATTTTCCATCTTTGTTTAATTAGACTTGTCTGACTTGAAATATTAATCCTTTCGTTTAAACTATTTACACTAATGTTTAAAACATGTTTTACTAATTATTTAACCATCACGCTTTTTGTTTAACCTTATTTGCCGTAGTTCAAGTTGATGCGCATGTTATGTAACCCAGGGCGTGAGCAAGCGAACAAATGGGAGACCTACTTACGCCCGACATACATTCAAGGGTAGAGATAATTGTTGAGGATAGCCGAAATCTTCGTGTTGGTCATCGTGTCGATGATCGCTACGAAGTGATCGACCAGTCAGCAAAGAACTCAGAGATCTTGCCATCGAACTTGTTCATGTCGAAAGGTGGCAAAGTTTATGGTATCCCTTGTACACGTGCACAATCGATGCACACCAACGTCTCATCGATTTATTAGCGACTACTTCACCGTCGACAATTACAAACCGCGTGATAAGGAAGCTATATTCCCCACGCCCTAACGATGACGTGTCTTCGACGGAAATCGTGAGCTTCGCTTATGCACCGGCCAGATGAGAAGGCACCGGGCGCCCTAGATCGAAAAAGAGGATCGAGTCGCAAGCGCTTGATGTCCGCGAAGTTACATTACACCACGCCATGGATCCGGTCAAACATGGCATCTTGTAATGAAACTATCACGACTAGGGCATTTATAAATAGCTCGACTTCTAAAATAGAAACAATCTGAATTGAGTGGCAACTTTTTCATATTTAAACATATAAACTTATTCTTTACATAGTGAACGCATTTATTTAAACAGAGACAAGTGTTATTGTAAATGTAGAAACTCGAATTTTTAAATATGAAACCAATATTTCAACGATAGATGGTAAATTTAAACAATTAAACTGAAATGTAAACAATGACATCTAGAATTAAACAATGAAAGTGAAACTCGAATGGAATTTAACATCGATTTACAATTGAAAAACAAACAAAAATTTACATTGAGATATACAAGTCATGTTCTTTCTAAAAATGAAAAACAATGAATTGCATTTGTCATGGTTTACATTCGAAAAACAAAATTTACATTGACATATACAATTCATGTTCTTGAAAACAAAATTTAACCCGCTCAGGACGACTCCCCTTTCTCATGGACGCTGGTCGCCCTCCCTCCTAAGTATGTGGGTAACATACTTTAATCTCAGGTAAGGAACGTCTGTCTATGGTAATCGTAGCTTCTCATCGAAAAGTAATTGCTCGATAAACCGCATGACATAGACGGAGCAATCGACTCTCCCTTATTTTTGGCATGGGGTTTCCATGTCGTGCACTAGTGAGTACTTTAAGGTCGCCGACTCACCGAACTCCATATCGACACAAATGTCGAATATATTCCGTTGTCGAGATATGCAAGTTGAGATTAGAATACCGATTAAATACCAAATACTATTAATCGGACATAATTTATTAAAGAACTTACCATGTCCAACGCATCTTTATCGTACTCGCCCACGATGAAGAATAATGCATGTATTCTTGTTTATCATTGTCAAGGACTGAGGACATGGAAGTGGCCATTCATGATTATCGGAGGATGACAATTTGAACTTCATGTAAGTTGCAGACAGGCATCTCCGATCATAGCCATAGTGGTTTCATAAAAGGCCGTCCTCGCTTTGACATAAACAAATGCCAATGGCGTCGGGTGGATGGAGGCGCGTTCTTGTAAAGGATATGGCACTTTGCTCACGATTTTTGTATTATGCATATGAAATCGCCCATCACATCATCTCGTGACCACCTCCCTTCCCCAAGCAGTAGTGTATAATTTGTCCCTGTGGTGCCGGAGAAGGCCATTCTTCCACACGATAAAGGTCGAGTTTAAACGATAATGTATATAATTAGACCATATTGTAAATATTTAAATGATATTATCAATTTTCAAATGATATTATAAATAATTAAACGTTAAATATATAAATTAAATGATAATATATAAAACATTTAAACACTATCATAAAAAAACTTTAAACTTACCCGTTGATAAGTGCTTTGCAGCGATATGAATGCTAAGAGTGCTCATTCCTTATGTCGAGCATTACTTTTCTCGTGTTTTACATTAATATGTGTTTTTTTATGTTACTTTTATGTAGGTAGGGTTGTTAGGCCGAGTATGAAGGAAATGGGCCAATGGGATCATAATGCACCTATTTCTGGAGGAGATCTTGCTAAGGTTCAAAACGCGAAGACATAGGGACAGTGTGAGATGCTAGAGTGTGTGCCAACCTCCCTCGCATTCGAGTGAGTACATCCATTTGAGGGCACAAAGGCAGCACACTCGAGCATTCCGTCTATGCATACAAGAACAAGAACCCCACCAACATATATATCATTAAAGAAGCAAGTGATTCACTGACATGAACGTGTGCCCTGCTTATGCTACTCCCCGATGAAAAATATGGAATTGGGAAGTTATTCAGTGCCTAAGGTCAGATAGCAGCAGCAATGTAGCAAAGTATCGTAGCAAATTGGTCAGAAAGCAAAGACCGCTCACACCGGCCGAGAAATCGAGAGATGAGAATCCACAGTGCGCGTGGAAATTATCCACGCCTGCGTGGAAATTCAAGACGGGCATGTGTACCATCCACGCTCTTGAGTCGCCTCGATTCCAAATTTCTATTTAAAGCCGATTCAAGACCGATTTTTGGTATTCTTTTTCTCCATCTTTTTCCCCAACTTACGAGAGGGCTTCGCTAGGGTTTCGAGGGGTATTGGCCAAGGTTTTGGAGAGGTTCTATGGCTTCGACATCGCGATTCCATTAGGACGAAGGTTGGTAGGGGAGTTTCGATCGAGGTGTATCCTATACCATACGAAGGAATCCTTGACCACTTTAGCAGAGGACTTTCCACAAGACCATCGACACGCACCATCGAGGGGTTTCTTTTATGGATTCATTGCTTTTTACATTCAATTTCTTTTGATTGTACTTAGCTCATGGAGAGCTAAACCCCTAGTGGGTACTTGGGTGATTGTGAATCCCTAGGATGTATTCGCTTTCATTGAACTTCTTTATTATGCTTTCAATAAATTGATGTTTATTGTGAGTTCCAACCTTGAATGCTTGATTGTATGAACATTTCCCCTAGAGTGACACTAGAGTTGAGAGTTCTTGTTGGTAACCTTGTGAGTGAGTGACACACCACGATCGTTAGACAAAGCTAGGTTGGAGAGGGTTGAGAGGGTGAGTCGAGAGGCTACAGAGCTCCCCTTCCACCCCGACGTGATAGATTCTACCTCCGCCTCGAGTTCTTTGTGGCCATAATAGAGTGAATGGTCTAAGGGATGAACCTCACTGGGGCCTAGTTGCGCGTGCAATGGAGTGAAGCGTTGAGGTTATCTTAGTATGTAGGGCTTAATTGTTCCTAGGGACCTTCCGCCTGGACCAAAGGTTTAGGTCTAAATCTAGGAAGAGATTTATCACTTGGAATCCCTAGAGCTAATTGCAACTCTATGCGAGTGCGAGGTGTTGAGATTGTTCAATTTCTCCTCCGGGACATGTATAGAGTTAGGCATAGTTGACCTTAGATTTGGGACTATGTATGTAAGTGATTTCCATGACTCACCATTGCATTGATTAGGAAGCATAATAGAGAGTTCTTGCACTTGAAGCGATTATCCTAGGTGAAGCATCATCCGAAAGTACCCCATTTTTATCGATTGCCTTGCCTCCTTCTTACTTTTTTTGCTCTCTTACTTGTTGCTTTTTAATTTCTCGAGAATTGAATCATTACCACACTTATCATTGTTGATACTTCACATAGCTAAGAATCGAATTAAGTGTCTTTACTCCCTACTCCCTCGTGGATTCGACCCCGCCACCCGGGATTATTACTTCGACAAGCCCTGCACTTGATGGATATAAGCAAGGGCAACTTGTCAAGTTTTTTTGCGCTGCTGTCGGGAGTAGGCGTTTAGAGATACTTTGCACTTTATTTTCTTAGCTATTTTACTACACATTCTATTTTATATCTTCTTATTCTGTCATCGTTCTGATTTTCTTTTTCTTTACTTTTGGTGTAGCTCCAGGTTATGACCCGAGGGAAATCCATCAATATTGATTGAAGGAGACCCATGAGCTTGAACGCACACTTCGATGGAAAGGGAAAGAACTCCGTATAAGAACAGACCCTAATCCACTGATTTGGAAGTAGAAGGATCCGACAACATGGCGTAACAAAAATGAGCAACAACGAACACTATCCGATTATGCCGTACCTTTCAAAGGTTGGGGACACAATCGAGTATTGTGCGTCCCCCAATTATAGCTCAGAATTTCTAGCTAAAGCCTTCACTCATCCATATGCTGCAGCAGTCTGCACACTCAACGGGTTTGGCTCGATGAGGATCCAAACAAATACATAGAGAGTTTCCCGAGGTGTGTGACATGTCAAGATAAATGGTGTGACGGATGATGCCATCAAGTTGAGAGCCTTCCCATTTTTCCTTAAAGGGGAAAGCGAAGCAAATGGCTACACTCATTACCCTAGAGCATCAATCACTACATGGGAGGAGATGGTAGAAGCTTTTCTAGCCCTGCTATTACCCTCCCGAAAAATCAAAGCAAAGCTTAGGAATGAGATCTCATCCTTTATGCGCTTGAATTGGAGTCTCTATTTGAGACATGGGAAAGGTTCAAGGAACTCCCTCGCGAAGTGTCCGCAACACGGATTCCCGGAGTGGATGATTGTTCAAACCTTCTACAATGGTTTGAACCCAAGTACAAGCCAACTCTTCGATGCGGGGGCAGGAAATACCTTAGGTAGCAAAACCCCCGATGAGGCTCGTCAATTGATTGAGGAAATGGGGTTAAATAGTTACCAGTGGAACGCTAGGGAAAAGAAAAAAGTGGCCGGTCTCCATGAAATTGATGCGGTAACTTCATTGGCGGCCCAAGTGGAGAGTTTGACTAAGAAGCTAGATCTTATAGCTTCGAATAGAGTTGCGGCCGTGACCAATTACAATGGTTGTGGTGGAGGACATGCTCCCTCCGATTGCCCAATCGTCATTGGTGATGTTTCTTCAGTTGAGAATGTCGACTTTGTAGGTAATGGAATGAGACCTCAAGGGAATCCATACAGCAACACCTACAATTCAGGTTGGAAGAATAATCCCAACTTTTCATGGAGTAATCAAGGACCACAGAAGACAATGGGGCCATCGGGGTTCCAACAACAACGACAAGCCCCTCAAGTGGAAAACAGAATTTCATGCTTGGAAACCCGAATGACGGATTTGGAGAAGCACTTGGCTAGATTTGTTCAATCAGCAAATATAAGGTTTGAATCATTCGAGGCTACACTTCGCAATCACACCATCTTCTTGCACAATCTTGAAAATCAAATGGGGCAAATTGCGAAATCTCTTTCCGAAAGGCCACATGGAAGTTTACCAAGTAACACGGAAACCAACCCGAGAGAACATGTGAAGGCGATCGCTTTGAGAAGTGGTCATGAGGTGGAAGGGAGGCTTCCTAGTGAGATGCTGAAAGAACACGCACCTGAGGTTATAGAGGTTGAGAAGGGAGCAAACAAAGAGAAGGAGGTGGCACCCCCACCTTTCAAGTCAAGAATCTCTCATCCCTCTAGATTGAAGAATGACCAAGGAGATGAACAGTATAAGTAGTTCTTGAGTTTGTTCAAGCAACTCCATATCAACATTCCTTTTGTTGAGGCTTTGGCTCAAATGCCTAAGTATGCGAAATTCCTGAAAGACCTATTGACCAACAAGAGAAAATTGGAGGAGAGTGTTTCAGTGGTGCTTGATGCTTCATGCTCGGCGGTGTTGCAAAAGAACATGACGAACAAGAAGAAGGATCCGGGAAGCTTCATTATTCCGTGTAACATCGGCAACTTAGGTGAGGAAATGGCATTGGCGGATTCAGGGGCAAGTATCAGCGTCATGCCATATACTTTCTTCCAAAAGCTAGGCTTGGGTGAGCCTAGGCCTACTCGGAATACTTTACAATTGCCGGACCGAACAGTACGACATCCGAGAGGCATCATTGAAGACTTGCTTGTCAAGGTGGACAAGTACATTTTTCCGGTTGACTTTGTAGTGCTAGATGTCGATTAGGATACAGATGTACCCTTGATACTTGGGAGACTGTTCTTGCGAACTTCCAAAGCATTGATTGACATGGACAGCGGAGAGCTTACATTGAGAGCCGGAGACGATAAGCTCACTTACTGCCTTGCTGAAGCCATGCAGCATTCTCTCGATTTTGATGACACTTTGTATTTTCTAGACACTACTGATGAGATTGTTGATGAATATATACAGGAAATATTTAACCCGGATCCGTATGAAGGTTTGTTCGACCAAGAGGAGAGCAATGAAGAAGTAATGATGCTTGGTTCGAATGGAGAGGAAACATCTACCCAGGGGATCTTGAAGAATGTGCTCTGGAAAATGAAGAGGTCTAGGAGACACCACCAAAAACGCCCCAAAGACTATTGGAGACGTACATGAGCCAAGGAATTTGGACGAACGATTTCTAGGTGGTCCGATGCCCGATAGTACACCCTCTACTCTCAAGAGACTTTGCTCATCATGCTTTCAAGTTATGGGTAAGAGGGCAACCTTCATTCATGAACCCCCGTGAGGTAAGAAAGATACGTCAAGCTTAGTGACGTTAAACAAGCGCTTCTTGGGAGGCAACCCAAGTGTTTACTATTTTCGTACCTTTTAGTTTAGTTTGTTTGCATGGATAAATTGTTAAGTGTTGGTGTTGCGATTGTTGAGTGCTTGTGCTGCGATTTTATTGTGGGTTTTTAAAAGAATTCATTGTGTGTTTTGTTGCGAATTGGCAACGTTTAGTAGTTTGAGTTCTATTTCGTGTTTTTATCAGGTAAATTTTGCATAATAGGGCAGGCTCTGAATGTGTAGTCATGTTCAGACTAGTTCTGCAGAGCCTGCAGGTTTTTCTAAGTCATCCAGAAAAAACACATGGGCGTGTGGAATTTCTCGCACGCCTCGTAGATGTGTACCGTGAACTCATCCGCAGAGGTCACAGGGCGCGCGGCCGCCTCGTGGATCGACCATGTGATTGGCGCACGCCCGTGGGTAATTTTCGCACGGGCGTGTGCCTCCCTGCAGAGTTGGGCAGATTTTCCCGAGAACACACAGGGGCGTGGACTCGCCCCTGTGGGTGACCTTGTGAACCACACACGGCCATGGATAATTTTCGCACTCCCGTGCGAAATTCTGCAGCTTGCTCCCACCATCCCGAGAAAACACAGGGGCGTGCAACTGCCCTTGTGAATTGGCCTTGTGAATGTCCACGGCCGTGGGGAAATTCCACACGGGCGTGTGGAAGACTTGATAACTTTCTCAGATGTCCAGGGAAGCCACAGGGGCGTGCGTCTGACCCCTGTGGGTCGTGCACACGGGCGTGGGTAATTTCCACACGCACCTGGCAGAGCAGTCAGACTCAAAGGACCGTTTTCCCGAGAAAGCACAGGGACATGTGTACGCCCCTGTGGCGCTCTAGAAGTGAGGCGCACGGGCGTGGGTAATTTCCACACGCCTGTGGGGATACACAGAATTCCAAGAGACGCGATTTTCTCCTTAAAAACCTTGTGATCCATCTCATTCTTCATCTCCAGTCACCGAAAAACGGTTCCTTATCATCTTTCCAACCCTTCATCGCTGTTTGGAGGAATTTTCTTCGCAAATCTTACCGAATTTCAAAAGTTTTCATATTCATTTCTTCGGTAACCTTTCTATCCTCTTTTCTTCACCAATTATGTTTTTTCACGGATTAAATACTTTTAAATGCGAATTTTCATGCATGATGGATGTGTAGTAAGCATTTAGAAGTGGTTTTAAATTACATTGTTAAGATTTGTTGTGCACCCGTGCGGGAGGTTCACATTCTGCAGAGCCACATGGGCGTGGGTAATTTCCACATGCCCGTGTGAAATTCTGGAGTATATTATTTCTGAGATTTTTGACTGTTTTCGTCTTTTGTACTCCAGATATGGCACCTCGAACGAAGAAGAACGAAGTTACCCCTCAGACTCACCTCACCCGAGCCGATACATGTAGAATTCTCGAACCTTGAGCATCAAGCTCGCTTCGAGAGACTTTTCAAAGACTGGTTTGATCGACTTGCTTCATGGATGTACAAGTGCTTTCGACATATTGAGCGTGGTGACGAGGTAATTAATGATATTAATGAGATGTCAGCAGTGGGAAGTCGGAGGAGGTCAGCGACGATTAGTGAACCACTCTACCGCACACTTCACGCTTAGAGGTTTTGGCATCCATTGAGTTTCGATTGCTGCATGGGAGAGTTGACACTACAGAGGCGATACAGTTTCGGGCATTCGGACATCCATTCTCCATGAGCGCCACCGAAGTTTTTCGATTAGGACGGGCCTGCACGATGTCGCTTATACAGGTACCGTGGAGTATGGCCGACTCACCAAAGAGATTTTTCTAGTGTCAGTCACTCCATATCATGCATACAGGATTTTGTGTGGGCATGGGGAGTACGAACCGGGATTATCGAAGGCCTCTGGTTTGTCCCTGCTCGCATCATGATACGCATACGCAGTCATCGGCAGTCCGTGATAGGTCAAGCAGATAACACGACCGCTGACCGATCGGATCCGCTTTATACTCCATGGCTCGCAATGTACCACTTCACTTAGGGTGCATTGTAGCGTATGTTTTGGCAAAGCACTCGTGGTCATTCAACGAGAGTAGGTCTACTATTTGCGGGCCCTTATATCAGCAGACTCATTCTGGGAATGGGTTTGGGCGACGCTGTATGTGGTGCTGAGAGGACAGTTGTGCCCACCCCTCTTGCGTTCGATACGATCAAGATGATGGGGTTGGTACGGAGGTTTGGGCTAGGGGTTTATATTCTCACTACAGCCACCGCTGAGACCACCAGGAGCGAAGGAAATACTGCAGGGTATGTCCAGCAGAATCCTCCATCTTCTGTAGCACCGGGTACTCGAGCCTATGACCGTATTGAGAGGCTGGAGACCGATGTTAGAGAGATTCAGATCGAGATAGTCGGAGCTCAGGCTTTTGCACTGCTCAAAGACATAGATCTTATGGCCCGATTTGAATTCCTTCGAGATCTCCCCGAGACACGCATCCTCGGTCTCCAAAGACCTCCATCCTCGACCCTCAAAGACCTGAAGACCCACTATATGCTTCCACAAAGAAGAGAGCAGCAATGGAGCTCCCGAGAGCGACTCCCGACACTTGACCTTTCTTTTACTTTTTATGCATTTTACTTTATCTTATTTTTCTTGTTTTTTTAGACTTGTTCACTCATAAAAGGATTTTTCCATATGAGTTTATGTTATTTTTTGCATTATCGAGTTGTATTCATTGCTTCATCTTTTTATACACTCAAGTTATTTTTTTGTTTTTTTCTTGAGCTTCACTGAACCCCCTCGTGTATGCGTGCAGATGGTCTTGTCTTCTTGGAAATTGAGACTTAGTCATGGGCACGGCCAAGGTGCTTCGGCACTTGGCCATGCGAGCTTCACAACCCGTTGGAACACTACTCCCAATGAATTAGCTTCATAAAACGCAACACTAGGAGTCATGGGAGTATTGTTTTGATTGCTTCTCCCACATCTATTTTTGAATGATATATTTTGAGTGAGCTTGCATGTGTACATTGAGGACAATGTACAACTTAAGTGTGGGGGGTAGTTTCATAATGCGCACATCTTTTCTATTATTCTTGATTGTTATATGCTCACATAGCCAATGGCAGTTCACCTTAGTTGCAATATTTGTATTCTTAAGTCTTGGAGAATTGTTAACATTGAATGTTTTTCATGCTCTAGTTCTTGCTTGAATTTTTAGGAATTTATGCCCGATTTACACTTAGCGCACTACTCACTCTTTGAACTCTATTTGAAACTCATGTTTGATGTTTAAGGGACTAGTTAGGTTTACTTCTTTTGAAAAAAAAAAAAGAGAAAAAAAAATGGAAAAATGGAAAGAAGGAACAAAATAGTTTTTTGTTTATTTGTATTTGTTGGCTGGAAAGAGCTACCACCTATGAAGTATGAAGCTACTCTCACAAGTCAGATACTAGTTATGCCCTAACGAGAGAAAGAGCTATCTCATAGGATGAGTGAAACCTACCACCCGGGTAGAAAGAGCTACCACCTCGAAAGTGTAAAAGCCACCTTAGCGGGCGCTTTGGAAAGGGCTACCTTAGAGGATGTGTGAAGCTACTACCATCTTTTAAAATTTTTATCACTTGTGTAGATAAATAAGTCCCTTGCACTTAGAACTTTGAGGAGTATAACTTGGGGTGTTTTGAGTGAGTTCACACACTTACACGAAATTCAGGTTTGTTATCCTTTTTGATTCAAGTTTTTTAGCTAGAGCATTGATTTTTCGTATTTAGTGTTGAAATTTTCCTTACTTGTAGAATGCTATCTTTGTATACTTTGGTGAACCTAAGGCCAAGCACTTTCAATATTTTCTTCATTGATGCACAGAATGTTTTAATGTTTGCTTGAGGACAAGCAAAAGCTTAAGTGTGGGGGAGTTTGATAAGTGCTTGTGCAATATGAATGCGAAGCGTTAATTCCTTATGTTGAGCATTACTTTTCTCAGTTTTTTACATTAATATGTGTGTTTTTATATTACTTTTATGCAGGTAGGGTTGTGAGGCCGAGTATGAAGGAAATGGGCCAATGTGGATCATAATACACCTATTTTGGAGGAGATCTTGCAAAGGTTCAAACGCGAAGACATAGGACAGGTGTGAGATGCTAGAGTGTGTGCCAACCTCCTCGCATTCAAGTGAGTACATCCATTTGGAGGGGCACAAAGGCAGGCACACTCGAGCATTCCGTCTTATGCATACAAGAACAAGAACCCCACCAACATATATATCATTAAAGAAGCAAGTGATTAACGACGTGAACGTGTGCCCGTTTGCGTTACCCCGATGACAGTATGGAATTGGGAAGTTAGTCAGGTCGAAGGCTGTAGCAGAGCAATGTAGCAAGTACTGTAGCAATTGCTGTAGCAGCACTGTTCACAGCCGGCCGAGAAATTAGAGAGACAGAGAATCCACACGGACGTGTGGAAATTATCCACGCTCGTGTGGAAATTCCGCACGGGCGCGTGTACCGTACACGCCCTTGGAGTTGCCCGATTCCAGCTCTATTTAAAGCCGATTCAGCCCTGATTTTGTTATTCTTTTCTCCATCTTTTCCCCAACTTGCGAGAGGGCTTCGACTAGGGTTTCGAGGGGTATTGGCCAAGGTTTTGGAGAGGTTCTATGGCTCTGACATCGCGATTCCATTAGGACGAAGGTTGGTAGGGGAGCTTCGATCGAGGCGTATCCTATACCGGACGAAGGAATCCTTGGACGACGAGTAGAGGACTTTTCACAAGACCATTGACACGACCATCGAGGGGTTTCTTTATGGATTCATTGCTTTTACATTCGAT
The DNA here is from genome assembly GCF_009730915.1 of Dioscorea cayenensis subsp. rotundata. Classification (NCBI taxonomy): domain Eukaryota; kingdom Viridiplantae; phylum Streptophyta; class Magnoliopsida; order Dioscoreales; family Dioscoreaceae; genus Dioscorea; species Dioscorea cayenensis. The sequence continues at coordinate 11,760,808 of NC_052490.1, forward strand.
TTCTTTGATTGTACTTAGCTCCATGGAGAGCTAAACCCCTAGTGGGTACTTGGGTGATTGTGAACCCAAGGATGTATTCGTTTCATTGAACTTCTTTATTATGCTTTCAATAAGTTGATGTTTATTGTGAGTTCCAACCTTGAATGCTTGATTGTATGAACATTTCCCCTAGAGTGACACTAGGGTTGAGTGTTCTTGTTGGTAACCTTGTGAGTGAGTGACACACCACGAGCGTTAGACAAAGCTAGGTTGGAGAGGGTTGAGAGGGTGAGTCGAGAGGTACAGGAGCGTCCCCTTTCCCCTCTGACATGATAGATTCTACCTCCGTTCCTCGAGTTCTTTGCAGCCATAATAGAGTGAATGGTCTAAGGGATGAACCTCCGCTGGGGCCTAGTTGCGCGTGCAATGGAGTGAAGCGTTGAGGTGATCTTAGTATGTAGGGCTTAATTGTGGCTAGGGACCTTCCGCCTTGACCAAAGGTTTAGGTGTAAATCTAGGAAGAGATTTATCAGTTGGAATCCCTAGAGTTAATTGCAACTCTATGCGAGTGTGAGGTGTTCAGATTGTTCGATTTCTCCTCCGGGACATGTATAGAGTTAGGCATAGTTGACCTTAGATTTGGGACTATGTATGTAAGGATTTCCACGACTCACCATTGCATTGATTAGGAAGCATAATAGAGAGTTCTTGCACTTGAACCGATTATCCTAGGTGAAGCATCATCCGATTACCCCATCTTTATCGATTGCCTTGCCTCCTCCTTACTTTTGCTCTCTTACTTGTTGCTTTTAATTTCTGAGAATTGAATCATTAACACACTTATCATTGTTGATACTTCACATAGCTAAGAATAGAATTAAGTGTCTTTACTCCATACTCCCTGTGGATTCGACCCCGCTCACCCGGGATTATTACTTCGACAAGCCCGTGCACTTGCGGGATATAAGCAAAGGGAACTTGTCAGAGTTCGAGGTGTTGAGATTGCTCGATTTCTCCTCCGGGACATGTATAGAGTTAGGCATAGTTGACCTTAGATTTGGGACTATGTAATTAAGGATTTCCATGACTCATCATTGCATTGATTAGGATGCATAATAGAGGGTTGTTGCACTTGAAACAATTATCCTAGGTGGAGCATTATCCGGTTACCCCATCTTTATCGATTGCCTTACCCCTTCTTTACTTTTGCTCTCTTACTTGTTGCTTTTACTGTTGAGAATATTTCACTTCCAGTCCTACATTTACTTGAGCTGTTAGTCCATTTTCTTCTATTACCCTTTTGATCTGGCTATATATAAGAAGAACAATAAGTACTGAAAGCTTACCATTCCCTGTGGATTCGACTACTCGATTTGTTTGGGTACACTTTACTACATGTGCACTTGTAGTTACGCAAAGGACATATCACACACCTTACTAGTTGTACAACACAAAGCATATAAAATTTTACACAACACAAAACATACATAACAAGTAGTCCACATAATAGCACACACATTACTTGTTCCACTCAACATACAACACACAATATACATAGTCATAAAGATCCACCAAGATTTAATTCTACTGGCAACCCCCTAAAACCCAAGCAACATAATTCATCTTATACTCATCAAGAAGTGAGAAGGAATATGACACCTTACTATTGTTACATATAATCAACCCACCAACTCTTTTCTTATTGGGACAAGCCATCAATCTTCAATAGGATAGTATTTATTTATTTATTTATTTATTTATTGCTTGGATAGCTTCTTTTGTGTGACCATAGGAAAAGACCAGGATATTGTTTGTTCTTGTTTGGAGTTGGTCTTATCTTCAACACTTTGCTGATGATATATATATGGTGGTAATAGTGATCTTGTTCTTCTAGCTAGTGGTCTTATCCTCAGCATATGCATTCAGGATACCATTGCATCAAATAATGATATGAGGAACACCTCCTGGAGCAGGTGAGATGCCAGAAATCTCAAATTTGTAAGAAGACTGGTGTTTTTGGTCCTAGTTCTCTCACCCTTATATACTTGGATGAGGACATCAGGTTGGTCATCGGAGTAGGTAGAGAAGAGCACGTCATTTGTATTATAGACTTCCTCCAGGCCATGTAGTTCAATTGAGTTTTATTTCCTTAATACTTTTAGTCATTTTATTCAGTTTCTACTATAGATAGTTAGCAACTAGCTAGCTGTACTTTTATTTAAAAAGTTGTATTTTGTATAATTTGTTTTAAATCAGATCAATGAAAGAAGTTCAGTACTGATATGTGAAAACAGAACATTTGCTTGAACTCTTCATAATATCATCAAGAAGGATATTGACTTTTTCACATTTTATTTATGAAAGGATTGTCACACATACTTTAATTTAAGCATAGCCTTTAAAATTAAAAAAAATAATCCATCACTTGACATATGTGCCGTCAAGCAATGGGATTACTTTGCATATGCTACCATGAATTATGACCGATCTTTAACTACGGGTGAAAGGGTCAATCAAGCGTTTTATGACTAATAACCAATGTGTCATCACCTTTTGGTATCCATGATATTCAAGTGCATGACTATTGTTTATTATGCCATCTTTGTTATAATGATGAGCCCTGACAAGTTCTTCCCAAGATCTTGCAACTGTTGTCTCAATGGAACTGAGTAGATGTTTCTGAGGTGCAATCCTTTGAGCAAATGAGATTCTTTGTGTTATTTTTCACACTTCTTTTCACAAATATGAACTAACCATTCTGTAATCATCCAATGTGATTTCTTATTATGCAACTTAACATGTATTACCAATCAGTTACTTTTGTTGGCTTCCATGCACAAGAAAAAAAGCAAAGCTTCTTACCACTCTCGATTTACATTTGTTTAGCAATGCGTAACTTCC
>NC_052490.1:11764687-11808856 GCF_009730915.1 Dioscorea cayenensis subsp. rotundata
TCAAACCGTGGGGGAAAAGGGGACTCTTTTTGCCTCTCGACTCACCCTCTTAACCCTCTCCAATCTAGCTTTGTCTAACCCTCATGGTGTGTCACCCATCCACAAAGATTACCAATATTGACTCTCAACCCTAGTGTCACTCTAAGGGAGAAATCATTCAATAAGCATTAAAGATTGGAACTCAAATAAAAGCATCAATTAAGGAAAGTATAATGGAAAGTCAATGAAACAATAACATCCTAGGGTTTACAAAATCCAAGTACCCAATAGGGTTTTAGCTCTCCAAGGAGCACAATACAATCAACAATGAAATCGAAAGTAAAAATAAGCAATGCATAGGAAAACCCCCTCGGTATTTGTGTCGATGGTCTTGTGGAGTAGCCTCGTCTTCTCCAAAGGTCCCCTTGTCCAGCCTGGGGCACACCTCACCGGATCGGTGCCGATGAAAGCTTCCCCAATAATTTTATACCAAGTGAAGTGTGCCGTTAAATCCGGGGAATCACTCTAAAGACAGGCCAAAAGCCTCTCAAAACCCTAGCCGACGACCTCTTAAAAGATGGAGAAAAGTTAGAGAGAAGGGGGAAAGAAGATCCCGAAAATTGGGCTGAATCGCGGCTTAAATAGGGTTGGAATCGGCCATCCACACGCCCCTGTGGATTTTCCACATGGGCCTGTGGAATTTCCACACGGCCGTGGATAATTTCCTCACGGTCATGTGGATTATGTGGAAATATGATTTTCGGTCCGCTGTGAACAGTAACTGCTACAATATTCAGTCAAAACACTCCTAATTCCACACAATTCCTCGAGGTAACATAAACGGGCACACATTTATGACATAGATCGCAACTCATCTTCAGTAAAAAGCCTCGTTGGTGAAGATCTTGCTATCAATACACAAGTTGGAATACGTAAATATGACTGCCTTCGTGCCCCTCCAACTTATTGTAATGGCTTGAATACATGGAGGTTGGCACACAGTCACGTATCTTAGAGCCCCACTTGTGTCTTCGCGTTTGTTCCTTCCAAGATTCCACCAAATAGTGCGTTCACGATCTACTTTTGGGGTCTTTTCTTAATACTTAGCTTTACAACCCTACATGCACAAAAGAACACAAATACACATGTATTAGCGCTTAAACCTAATAAAAGTAATGCTCATCGTAAGGAAAGAACACTTCGCATTCTTAACACACAAACACTCATCAATAACCAAGTAAGTTTATTAATAAACCTAATAGCGGTCGGTTGACTATTCGATGACATGTCATGTTAGAGTGTGAAAAAGGTGAGACTATCTTGAAATGAGAAACTGAAACCTTCTTCAAGAAAAAAATCCATCCTAACTTTACGGAAGTTCTTAATTACTTAACTAGGAAAAAGGGTCAATGTTATTATAAGTCGCACTTATTGATCAGAATAACGAGGTAGAATGCTTAGGAGTTTCATTTCGGTATAAGTGGGGGGATGTAGTGGGAAGTGGATTCACTTCCCTCCCACTTCCAATGTTCATTTCCACTGAAGTAGGGGAAGTGGTCACTTTCCCCACTTCAACATTTTCCTCATTTTGTATTACAACCACTTCAATGAAATTTCCACCAAAGTGGGAGAAGTAAGCCTCATATAAAAGGCTCACTTACACCACTTCCATAACTCCCAGGAAGAACAGGATCTTGTCCTTGAACTCTCGAGACCTTTGTCACCATCGAAGCTCTCAAGGGCATCATCGCTGTCGTGATCGAAGGCATAAATCACCTACAAAAAATGACAAATCGTTTCTCTCTCTCAGGCGCTGCTACCATTACTGTGTACACCTTTTTGTTTTGCTATTATTACCCTTTTATATCCACTGCCCTAAATCCTCCTCATTAGTAGTGCTACTTGTCCCCCTTTCCTCATCCTTTGTTTCATTCTTGTTCCTCTTTTAGGATTTGATCTGCTTTTGCTCTTTGTTTGATTGACTCGGATGGTGTATTTCTAATCGACGTGATTGGAGTTGTTGAATTTGGTGCTCTATCTTGCTTGCTTTTAATTTATTGTTTGTGTAAAATTTTAGTTTTAGGGTTTGTTTATTTAATTTTTTTTTTATGTTTTTGAGGAATGGATCTACAGTTTCTTCAGGGATCCATCTCTTTTATGATAAATTTCAGCCTATAAATCACTGCTTTCATAGCTTTTTATCAAGAATTCAAGTTCCTCGGTGTTTAGCTGCATCGCATTTCAAGCTCTCTATTTGATTCACCATTGCTGCAGCTCAATGAAGGTATTTTTGGGTTTTTATTTTATTTTATTTTTTTTTGTTTGCCGGATTTCATCGATTAAACAGAGAAGAGCACTAGAGATTTTATTTTCCTTACTTTTCGGTAAATAATACCTCAATAGTTGAAAACTCATGAACATGCCACTCTCTAGTCCAAACTCTTATTTCCATTTCTCCTTGGTGACATCTCCACTAAGTGCAATTTTATACATTCCCACTATATTTTGTTTTCATTCTCCTTTTAATGACATGGTTTCTATTTGAAGTGCTTGAATAGTTCTGATTGGATTAAAAATGGATGGTTATTATTCATAAATTAAATGTTGTCCTATTTTTTGTATTCATTTAAGTACTTGTTCAGCTTCATTGACATGGTTTCTTGTTTGGTTCTCAATTTCATGTTTCGATATTGCTTCAAATTATATATCCTTTAAGCTGGCATTGTTTTGTGATGGTTAAAAGCATCAATCTTATTTTATATGTACTTTTTTTATTGAGTACGGGGTTAAAAGCATCAAGCTTATTTGCATGAGTTCAACTAGAATGAGCCAAAAACTGTCTAGTCCAAAGTTTTGAAGTGGAAATTCATAGATTTTTGTTATCCTTGTTGATAGTAGTGATAATGAGTGTTCTAATTAATGGCCTTATTTTCAAGTGTATGGATGCATAATGCTGTGTTTCATTTATTTGTGTTCATTTTGAATGAAGTACTCAACTGAATTAATATACAATAAAAATTTTCTATTCCAATTATGTATATGCCTCCAATGGCTAATAACAATTTTGATAGTCTCATTTACATTGAAGCACCAGTATTTGTAAACATTGCAATGGTTTTACTTATTTTGGCTAATCGACAACAATGACAAATCTTACCTTGAGAGCCCTCATCGATTAGGAATATTCATTGGAAAGCGCACATGACTTGAATATTAGATGGAGGAGTACATAATTGTGTCAAATACATACGAATGATGAAGGACACTTTGCTAAGACTTTGCACTATATTAAGAGAACGTGCTCATCTGAGGGATACCATTCACATTGATGTAGAGGAACAAGTGGCATTATTCCTATATATGGTCATCCACCATGCAAAATATAGGGCAATAAAAATTGATTTTATTAGATTAGGTGCAACAATTAGCAAGTATTTTAATGATGTGCTCAAAGCTATTCACAATATCATGGATTTGTTTGTCAAACAACCAACCGGATCACTATATCCTGATATAGAATATAGTCCAAATTACTATCCCTTCTTTAAGGTATGATGCCTTTATTGACATATTTATTATGGATGTCCATATATTAGAAGGGCAAACAAATTAATTTTTGGTTGATAGGATTGTATTGGGTTTGTTGATGGGACCCATATCGATGCAAGGCTCAGTACAGATCTAAGTAGTAAATTTCAGGGGCACAAAAGCATTACACAAAATGTACTTGGTGCATGTGATTTCGACTTGAAATTTACATATGTTCTTATTGGCTGGGAATGTTCAGCAAATAACTATCTAGTCCAAAAGATGCAAATAACTATCTATTCCTCAAGGTTTAGTAACGTAGTACCCATACTAAATTTTCATTAATGATACAAATTTTATAAAAAAAAATGGTTAGAAACCCATGTCTATTTTATTTCAGGGAAATACTATCACGTTGATGCTGGTTACACAACAACTCTTGAATTAATATCTCCTTATCGAAAAGTTCTCCGTAGACTCCAAAATGTGCATTCAATTTTCATCATTCACAACTAAGATCATGAGTTGAGAGAGCATTTGGAATTTTAAAAAATCGGTTTAGGATTTTAGACTCATGACCATTTTATCCTTCTACAACACGAGTTGATCTCATTCTTGGATGTTGTGTATTGCACAATTTCATACGCGAAATAGGCACAAATGATATAATATCATAGGAGGGTGTTTCTAATGAAGAAGAGCCTGCAAATGAGAGACTATCACTCTAGGTCAATGCCGTGAGACACAGATGAGTTGTAGAGAACTTTGTGAAAAAATCACTAATGATATGTGCCATGATTATGTTTTTTGACAGAAAATTTAGAGGGACATGCAACAAAAATGAAAATGTTTTGCTTTTCAATTTCAACTTTTGTAATTTTGCATTAGTATGGATGTAGTTTGCCATTTTGTGTTTCATTTCTTTACTAATGAAAATTTTCCTTGTTATTGTTTAATCAATTAGGCAATTGCATTATTTATTAAAAGGCAATTCTTTTTGTTATTTTTTGGATAGTTAATGTGACAGGTAATATGGCTTCATCATGTATAAATGACGATGGAGTACCAAGTGAGAAGTGAAAAGGGACACCAAACAAAATATGGACAAAAAAGATGGATAATGTTTTAATACCATTTTTTGCAGATATGGCAAGAAGCGGCATGACAGTTGACAAGTCCTTCAAAAAACAGGTATTTGTTGAGGCATCTAACCTTGTCAATGGAAGATTCCCTACTGCCTCTATGGATGTAGATAATGTTGAGAACCACATGCACAACCCATACGAAAAATACCAAGAAATCAAGAAACTTCTGAACCTTAGTGGTGTGATTGGAATGACACAGAGAAAATGCTAGTTCTTGAAGATTAAACATACATAACTTATGTAAAGGTATAATACTTAGATTTATTTACTATTTATTTAATGAAATATGTAAGTTTTGTTTTCTACATTTAATAAGTATTTGATGTTTCAATCAAATGCGGGGACAACCAAAAGCTAAAGAATATCTAAATAAACCTATACCTTTCTTTGAGGAGCTTAGATTGGTTGTTGGGGATGATCATGCCACAGGTGATCAAGCACGTTCCATCTAACCATATTTGATGCTACAAATAAGGAAGATGAAAATCCACATACTCCTGATGTACCGATGGAACATGAACCTTTAGAGACAAATGCCCATAGACAAGAAGGGGCAAGATCATCCACATGTAGGAGTATTGCTAGGACTAGCCTCATAGTAAGGTCTAGTAATAATGAAAATATTACATATGGCAATCTTACAGAGAAGCTTAGTGAGTTGGCTGCATTAATTAAAGAGAGCATGAAGAAGACATGGAAAGAGAAATTATCAGATGCTTTATGGAGCATGGAAGGTTACAATGATGCGGACATGGAAATGGTTTTTGAAAAATTACATGTTAATAAAGATCGTGCTGAGGCCTTTTACTTGAGGAAGCCATCCTTGCGCAAGTTGTGGCTTTATAATTTTATTGCCCCCATGAGAGATTCTGGGATATTAGAATGCCATCACGATAAGATTATATTCTGTTTACCTTTATTAACTTCAAATGCCTTAGTATTTTGTTTGCATTTGCGTCATTACTAACTTCTATTGTTTTTAACATGAAGTTGCACATGTCATGTTGGAGGACTCTAGCATCCGAGGTACATGCTTTTTTCTATTGAAGTTTTTGTCAATTTTAGGTATTTATTTTGATGTTATTTTTAAAAATAATAACATTCTCTAATTGGTTGATGTTTACGTTGTAGCTGTGTTGCCATTGCAGTGGATCAATAGTGGTGCCGTAGTGCTGTTAGAAGCAATTGTTATTCATCTAGTTTATGATCATGTTAAGTAGAAGTTTGTATGACTCTTTTATTTCTTATGCACGTGCCTTAAAAATATTTGGACATGAACTAGTAAACTTTGTCGAATTTCTTTTAATTGCCAGACATTATTGATGTATGAGTTTGCAATGTGATAGGCTGATATGAGTCAATGGCATTCTCTCAATTTGTGAGTTATTTTTGAGCTTGTGAGTTTGTGAGATGATGGTTTTTTTTTAGCATGACATAATGGTAATTTGATGTGGTTGACTTGAATTGTTTGGCAATTTCACTTGTTTATTATTCCTTTTGTTAGGGACTTTGGTTTTGAATGTTGGATGGGCTTTACTTTAGTATGTCATTTTCTTTAATTCAGTATGCTATGCTTTACTATAGTACGGTTTGAGAGTTATGTAAAAGGTCTTGTAATAAATTTTGTTTTGTTAGATTATTTCCAAAGGAAAGAAAGAGATTTTGAAGCTTAATATGGTGAATTTAGGTTCGTGCGAACATCCCTATAGTAAATTTTATTTTATTTATTAATAAAATTTTGACTTTTTACGGAGTAATGTTATGGCTAATATACACAATTTAATAGTCTTCTATCAAGTCACAGTAGGAAAGTTCATGTGTTTTTTTATGGATTTTTTATAGGTTTGAAAAGGCACATTGCTTTTGTATGTTCATGTAGTAGACTTGTTTTTTGAGAATAGTGTCTCATCCTCATCCAGATAGTTGAAACTTTTTTAAAGCTAGTTTGATTATCGCCCCATTTCCCGATTTCTTTTTGTGGGGGAAAAAACCAATTTTGAATGTTAGAAAAAGGCTCAAAGATCCTGGCACTCAACTCCTTTTGGGAACATTGATGCCTTATCCTGATTACATGCAATTGTTGCCACTTTATTTTGGATGATATCTTTAGTATCTCGTAACATCGTGTTCAAATGAGACATCATTGCTGATTTATAACGGGCATTTATTTCACCTCAACAAAGTTGATGCCCAACAATTCAATAAAATTATAAAACATAAACATCAAAAAATAAATTTGATGGTGTAAAAGATAAATAAGCTTTTATTTAAAATTAAAATATATGACTTCATTTTAAAAGAAAATAAAATTAAAATATTTTAAAAGAGGTAAAATATATTAAAGTTAAGAAATTTTGTTTAACATTAAAATATTTCAACGTGTATACTTATTTAAACTTGTGGGTTCTAAAATTAAAATAAAAAATAAAAAATTATTTAAATTGAAAATATTTGAAATCGTAAAAATATAGAGTTTTAATCCTTATTAAGTATAATTTTATTAGATTCTTTGTATTTTTTGGCACTTTATCCACTTTTGTTGAAAAGAACATGTTGTGGAAATCATTGCAAAAATAACACCACATACACCAAAATGAACACAAGAAGTGAGAAACTGAGCATTTTATGAAAGTGACACTTTCTCCAAAATGAACACAAGAAGTGGTGGAAGTCGTATCACTTCCATCACTTCATTACAAAAATAACACCACTTACACCAAAATGAACACAAGAAGTGAGAAACTGAGCATTTTATGAAAGTGACACTTTCTGCAAAATGAACACAAGAAGTGGTGGAAGTCATATCACTTCCATCACTTAAGGGAAGTGGCACTTCCCCTATTTCCTAACTTCCTCCCACTTACGATGAAATGAATGCTCCCTTAGTGAAATATTTTGGGACAACTAGGTAGGATGACAGAAGGTTAATTTGGAAAGTGTTATGAAAAACTCAACAAATAAGAAAGCAAATGAACCAGAAAGTCCATTGTATTGAAAATGGAAATTAGAGTGTGATAGTGAAATGCTAAAAAAAGTAAAGATTGAAACACATCAAAGAAAGCCTCTTGACCTGAGGAGAGGAAAGGGACGGGGGCAGGAAGCTCATTTATGGTTACTAAGAAATCATTAATCTAAGCTAGTGGACTGTTATTGTGGTTGATGAGTTAGATATCAAGATCCAAGAACGGCACGTAGTAGCCAAGCACTCCAATAGAGTCTAAATATTAAGGTACAACAAAGAAATTTTTCTACCATGTGAAAAATTTCGGCACTAATTGTAGTTGTTAAAATATTATCATGGGATGGCGAGTGCACATGTGATATATATATATATCTTCACCTAATCCTCACCTAATCCAAGGAGGATTAGGTGAGCTAATCCTCATTCCTCTTTGCTATAAAAGGAGGGAATGAGAGACATTTTCTTTGCACCATTTCATAGAAGAAGAGTGAGGGTGACAGAGAAAGTGGGAGGAAATAGTGGGAAGAAAGTTAGAGGGTTTGTGTTGCTTCTATTACAGGAGAGAATAAGTTGTTGTTCTATTTGTTAATAAAAAACTTGTAACTCTAATTTTTTTCACTATAATAAAATTCTTCTACCTTCTTGTGGTTTTTATCCTAATTTGTTCTGGGTTTTTCCACATAAATTCCGTGTCCATCTTTATTGCTATTATTTTTCAAATATTTTTGCTGTGACCCTGCTCTACCCAGTTTCATAATATGACAACAAGTGGTATTAGAGCCAGACTTAGGGCGTCTATATATCTACTTATCGTATGCTTTGTGGCTAGTAAAAATAGTGGATCCTCCACTTCAGAAAATAAGTTAGATTATTATTCACCCTTTGTAGGAACTGGTTACTGCCTTTGAAGCAGTCTGTGAAAGAAGCAATGGCAGTAAAGTATGAGTTTGAAAAATTCAATGAGAGTAATTTCTCATTGTGGAAGCTAAAAATGATAGCTATCCTAAGGAAGGATAATTGCTTAGCGGCCATTACTGAAGGGCCAGTTGAGGTTAAAGATGACAAGTGGAATGAGATCGACGGTAATACCGTTGCAAATCTTCATTTGGCGCTTGTTGATGGAGTTCTGTCAAGCATAGCAGAGAAGACAATGACAAAGGAGATCCGGGATCATCTCATAAAGTTGTTTGAGGCCAAGTCACTCCACAACAAGATTTTCCTTAAAAGAAGACTCTATAACTTGCGTATGGTATAATCTACTTCGGTGACTTGGCATATGAACACACTGAACACTCTATTTTCCCAACTCACATTATTTGGCCATACAATAGAGTCAAGTGAACATGTGGAAATTCTACTCCAAAGTCTACCAAATTCATATGATCAACTCATCATTAACTTAACAAATAATGTCTCCATGGACATTCTAGTCTTCGACAACATTGCAGTTGTTGTTCTAGAGGAAGAAAGTCGGCGTAAGAACAAGGAAGATAGGTCGGCAAGTTCGCAACTAGCGGAGGCCTTGATGGTGACAAGAGGAAGATCAATGGAACGTGGTGTAAGTGGGAGCCACAATCAAGGTAGGTCTAAATCAAGGAGCAAGAAAAACTTCAAATGCTACAATTGTGGTAAGAAGGGTCACATGAAGAAGGATTGTTGGGATCTAAATAAAAAGGATTCCAATTCTCAAGGAAATGTTTCAAACACTTTAGAAGATGGAAATGCCATGGTATGTGAAATAGCAACAAATACAGGGAAAAGGTTTGCTGATGTTTGGCTTCTAGACATAGCGGCAACCTTTCATATGACTACCAAAAAAGAATGATTCTACCACTACAAACCTATCTCTGGAGGTTCTGTGTATAGCTGTAATGATCAAGCTCTAAAGATCATTGGTATTAGCGCAATCAAACTCAAGATGCATGATGGTACAACTCAGACAATTCAAGAAGTACGACATGTGGAGGGCCTGACAAAGAACTTGTTGTCTATTGGATAACTTGATGATCTTGGTTGCAAAATCAATGTCCAAAATAAGGTGATGAAAATAATTCAAGGAATGCTTGTATGTATGAAGGAGAGAAGATAGTTGCAAATTTATACATACTAAAGGGAGAAGCTTTGCAAGAAGGAGAAGCTTCAATTGCCACAAGTAGTCCAAGTTAAAGATGCACAATAACATGGCACGGGAAACTTGGACACATGTCAGAGCAAGGAATGAAGATTCCTACAGAGAGGAATCTACTTCAAGGTCTCACAAAGGTAATACTACCCTTTTGTGAACATTACATTGTGAGCAAGCAGCATCGACTGAAGTTCAACACATCTAATTCTAGAAGCAAAGTAATTCTAGAATTAGTTCACTCTGATGTGTGGCAAGCACTAGTTACATCCCTAGGAGGGGCAAATTACTTTGTGTCATTCATTGATGACTATTCCAGGAGATGTTGGGTATACCCTATCAAAAAAAGGCAGATGTGCTTCAAGTCTTCAAATTTTACAAAGAGCAGGGGGGACTTGAATCTGGTAACAAGATTAAGTGCTTGAGGACAGATAATGGAGGAGAATACATTGGCAAAGACTTTGATGAATTCTGCAAGTCAGAAGGCATCAAAAGGCAGTTCACTACAGCATACACTCCTCAACAAAATGGAGTTGCAGAGCAGATGAATAGGACTTTGGTAGAAAGAACAAGAGCTATGATAGGAGCTGCAAGCCTAGACAGGAAGTTTTGGGCAAAAGCAGTCAACACTACCTGCTATGTGGTGAACTGGGATCCTGATAAAATCCCCTTGCTTATATCCCGCAAGTGCACGGGCTTGTCGAAGTAATAATCCCGGGTGAGCGGGGTCGAATCCAGAGGGAGTAGGGAGTAAAGACACTTAATTCGATTCTTAGCTATGTGAAGTATCAATAATGATAAGTGTTGTAATGATTCAATTCTCATAAATTAAAAGCAACAAGTAAGAGAGCAAAAGTAAGGAGGAGGCAAGGCAATCGATAAAGATGGGGTACTCGGATGATGCTTTACCTAGGATAATCGCTTCAAGTGCAAGAACTCTCTATTATGCTTCCTAATCAATGCAATGGTGAGTAGTGAAAATCCTTACATACATAGTCCCAAATCTAAGGTCAACTATGCCTAACTCTATACATGTCCCGGAGGAGAAATTGAACAATCTCAACACCTCGCACTCACATAGAGTTGCAATGAGCTCTAGGGATTCCAAGTGATAAATCTATTCCTAGATTTAGACCTAACCCTTTGGTCCAGGCGATAGGTCCTTAGCCACAATTAAGCCATAGATACTAAGATCACCTCAATGCTTCACTCCATTGCACGCGCAACTAGGCCCCAGCGGAGGTTCATCTCTTAGACCATTCACTCTATTATGGCCGCAAAGAACTCGAGGAACGGAGGTAGAATCTATCACGTCGGAGGGAAAGGGAGACGCTCCTGCACCTCTCGACTCACCCTCTCAACCCTCTCTAACCTAGCTTTGTCTAACGCTCATGGTGTGTCACTCACTCGCAAGGTTACCAACAAGAACTCTCAACCCTAGTGTCACTCTAGGGGAAATGTTCATACAATCAAGCATTCAAGGTTGGAACTCACAATAAACATCAATTTATTGAAAGCATAATAAAGAAGTTCAATGAAACGAATACATCCAAGGGTTCACAATCACCCAAGTACCCACTAGGGGTTTAGCTCTCCATGGAGCTAAGTACAATCAAAGAAATCGAATGTAAAAGAAATGAATCCATAAAGAAACCCCCTCGATGGTCGTGTCGATGGTCTTATGGAAAGTCCTCTACTCGTGGTCTAAGGATTCCTTTGTCCGGTATAGGATACGCCTAGATCGAAGCTCCCCTACCAGCCTTCTTCCTAATGGAATCGCGATGTCGGAGCCGTAGAACCACTCCAAAACCTTGGCCAATACCCCTCGAAACCCTAGCCGAAGCCCTCTTGCAAGTTGGGGAAAAGATGGAGAAAAGAATACCAAAATTGGGGCTGAATCGGCTTTAAATAGGGGCTGGAATCGGGCAACTCCACGGGCGTGGGATGGTACATGCGCCCTACGCAGGAATTTCCACACGGGCGTGGATAATTTCCACACGCCCGTGTGGATTCTCTCTCTCCGATTTCTCGGCCTGCTGTGAGCAGTCTTTTGCTACGGTGTTCTCTACATAGTCTGCTGCAGTGCTCTGCTTTAGTCTTCCATCTGAATAACTTCCCAATTCCATACTTTCATTGGGGTAACGGAAACGGGCACACGTTCACGTCGTGAATCACTTGCTTCTTCAATGATATATATGTTGGTGGGGTTCTTGTTCTTGCATGCATAAGACGGAATGCTCGAGTGTGCCTGTCTTTGTGCCCCTCCAAATGGATGTACTCACTCGAATGCGAGGAGGTTGGCACACACTCTAGCATCCCACACCGTCCCTATGTCTTCGCGTTTGAACCTCGACCAAAGATCTTCTCCAAAATAGGTGCATTATGATCCACATTGGCCCATTTCCTTTCATACTCGGCCTCACAACCCTACCTGCATAAAAGTAACATAAAAACACACATATTAATGTAAAAAACTAAGAAAAGTAATGCTCAACATAAGGAATGAACGCTTCGCTTCATATCGCACAAGCACTTATCAGATCCATCAACTGCAATCAAGTTGAAGACACCGATGGAGATGTGGACTGGTAAGTCAGTTGACTATTCAAACCTTAATATATTTGGAACTCTTGTGTATGTAATGTTCAATAGCTATGAAACTACAAAGCATGATACAAAATCCAGAAAATGTATGTTCTTAGGATATGCTGATGGAGTCAACGGGTAGCGTCTGTGGGATCCCATTGCCCACAAGGTTGTAATCATCAAAGATGTTATTTTAATAGAAGGCATAGAACAAGAGAAAATGGATGGTGAAAGTACTTTAAAAGAAAGCAGATAGACTATAACACTACAAGTGGAGAAAGAAGCTTAAGCTACACAAGAGCACGAGGTACAAGCGCCAGCTAAATCTGAAGTTTCAGAAGTTTGGCGGTCAACTTGTATAAGAAAGACACCAAGTTGGTATTCTAATTATATTATGGAAGGTAATATTGGGTATTATTTTTTGACTGAGGATGGAGAGCCATCAAATCTTCAAGAACCACTGAACAATTCAGATGCATCTCTGTGGATGGTAGCAATGGAAGAAGAAATTGAAGCTCTTCTTAAAAATAGGACATGGGAACTAGTGTCACTACCAGAAGGGCGAAAGCCCATAGGCAACAAATGGGTCTACAAGATCAAGCGCAATAGCAATGATCAAGTAGATCGTTATTATGCTAGATTGGTGGTAAAAGGATATGCTCAGAAGGAAGGAATTGACTTCAACAAAATATTTTCTCCAGTGGTTCGACTCACAGCAGTCCGAGTAGTCCTGGTGATGTGTGCTACATTTGACTTACATCTTGAACAGTTAGATTTCAAAACTGCATTTCTTCATAGATATCTTGAAGAAGAGATTTACATGCTCCAACCAGAAGGATTTGAAAAAAAAGGTAAAAAGAACTTAGTTTACAGGTTGAACAAATCTCTGTACAATCTAAAGCAGGCACCAAGATGTTGATACAAGAGATTTGATTCCTTCATCTTGAGCCTTGGATACAACAGATTTAATATAGAACCTTGTGCATATGTCAAGAGGTTTGGAGAAGAAGATTTAATCTTCTTGTTGTTGTATGTTGACGATATGTTGGTAAAAGGCTCCAACAAACATCGTATCAAGAAATTGAAGGCATAATTGGCTAAGGAGTTTGAAATGAAGGACTTGGGACCGGAAAACAAGATTCTAGGGATACAAATTCACCGAGACAGAAATAATAGAAAAATTTAGCTTTCTCAGAAGACTTATGTGAAGAAGATCTTGCATCCCTTTAACATGGAAAACTGTAAGCCAATTTCTACCCAACTTCTTGTTAATTTCAAGTTATCCTCAAATATGTGTCCTAGCAGTAAAGAAGAGAGGATGGAGATGTCTCGAATACTATATGCATCAGCGGTGGAAAGCCTAATGTTCGCCATGATCTGTACAAGACCAGACATTGCACATGTAGTGGGAGTGGTATGTCGATACATGGTAAATCCTAGTCGAGAGCATAGGAATACTATCAAAAGGATTCTTAGATATGTAAAGGGAACCTTAGGTGTTGCATTATGTTATGGGGGATCTGACTTTTCTGTCAATGGATATGTTAATGTTGATTATGCCGGTGATCTTGATAAAAGAAAATCCACTATTGGATATGTGTTCACATTAGTAGGAGGAATTTTGAGCTGGGTTTCAAAACTACAGTCAGTCGTGGCTACGTCAACGATAGAAGCAGAGTATCTGGAAACTACACAAACAAGTAAGGAAGCAGTGTGGTTGAAGATCGTGTTGGAAGAACTCAGGCACAAATTAGAGAACATAACTCTATATTGTGATAACCAGAGTGCATTGCATCTTGCAAGAAATCCAGTATTTCATTTAAAGACAAACCATATCAGTGTTTAGTACCACTTCGTCAGAGAGAAAGTGGAAGAACAATCTAGCAGATTTTCTGACAAAAGCAATCATCACTAACAAATTCATATGGTGTCGATCCTCTTGTGGCGTGACAGAAACATAAGTATCATGAACTAGCAAGGTAGAAATAATGGTGTGAAGATCTGATTGACTGTCAATCAAATCTTCATGTGGGAGAAATGTTAAAATATTATCATGGGATGGCGACTGCACATATGATATATACATATATATACAGTACTTTGATGAGCAACCTCAGCAGTGAATTCCTCAAAGCTCTAAGTTGCCTTAGTTTCAAGTTTCTTCTTAAAATGAGAGGAACGTTTGTATTCATGCATTTCTTTCTTTCCATAAGTTGAAAGTACTTGGATATACTTTTCAAAGAATATGAAATATGACATAGCAAAATCTGGCATGTATTTAGCATCATTTTTCTTCTCATTTTCATATTCGATCTGAGTAATTTAACATAATTCTATGTAGCCAGCAGTTGATTAGTTTTTACTTTATCTCGCATTGGCTGCCTTTTCCGCTGTTAGCCACATCATGATCTCATTATCTTAAAACTAGACCTTGGACTGCAATTTGGATGCCCTTACCTTATATTGCTTTGGCTAGACATCAAGCTTAGTTGATCTTTTCCTCAAATGTCTGAGCTTGGGGTGCCTATTTAAGTATGAGAATGGATATTTTTTAGTGGCTAAAGCTTAACCAATTGCTTATAAATTGGTAATCTCTAAGAGGAACCTTCAGCCTTCTCTGTCTCTCTCTCTGTCTCTCTGTCTCTCTCTCTCTCTCATGTGTAAGATGAAATTCAAACTTTGTTAGTTTTCCTTCTGATAGGGGTAACACAGCCTAGGTCTCCTTTAGAAGCTCCTTAGTGGGAATCTTCAGAACAATCTCTTGTGTGAGATGTGTGAACATTCTGATGATACCACAATGAAGGAAGAAATGGCCAGAAAATAAGAGTTTGAACTGACTATAATGAGACTATCACTACAACAAAAAACACTTATTGTGACATTTTTAAAACAACATTTTTGGCAAATGTCACTGCAAACCAATAGAATGACTTTAAGCGATAATTGTGATAAGTATTGGTATGCTTTTATTTATTCCTACATTTATAATGACATTTCTACTTATAGTCACAAAAGGTTTTTATTTTGCGATATTTATGAAAATTTTAGCAACATTGAAAAAAATGTCAGTACAATATTATTTGTTAAGACGTTTGTTACGACATATGTAACAAATGTCATAATCCAATATGATTTTAATTGCATCAATTAATTATGATATATTTGAAAACACCATTTCAAGTTAGGATATGTATCTATCTATATTCAAAAAAATATGAACGATAATTTAAAATTGCAAAAATGGTATTTAAGGCAAAATAAAAGCATCAATATTTTTATTTCAAGAGTGCCAAAAATTAGGCGGTAGTTTTTTTATATGAACCCCAAAACCTATGCGGCTTATAGATTCATGATCTATATATAAAACAAGAAAAGCCCCCTGATAGTGCAAAAGGCCAAAAATAAAGTTTTTGTGAGGAGATAAAGTAAGTATCTCGATTTTTCTTTATTTCATAATATTTTTTAGCATTGTTTTTTCTTGCAATATTATTTAAATATTTAACTTGTTATTCATTATGGTAGATGATTGATAGATGATTAAGTTTTTTTAATTAGTTTTTTTCTTATGAAAACAAGTATGATAAATTAATTAATCTAATTGTAGGGTTTGAGAATATTTTTTAAAAGAAAAAGAAGAAGATTGAATTTAATTTGGATGAGATCTCCAAAAACATCCCTTTTTGTTGAAAATTTAAAAATATGTTTTTGGTTTTTCTCCTTGCCGACAAAGTGATGATGGGGTGGTCATGACATGGATGCGAGGCTTCAATCCTTGAAATTGCCATTTAGTGTATTTTATTTAATCCTAATTTTGTTGAAGTTTTACAATTTGTTCCCTTTTTATAGGGCTCTTACTATACTTACCGAGGACACACATATAGTTTTGGTGAAGTTTTACAATTTGCCCCTTATTTAATTTTTATGTTTTTATAGTGTTCTTGTTACAATTATGGCTTACACATAACTCTGTTGAAGTTTTATATTTCATCCTTTTATTCCAAGTTAAATGATTTAAAGGTTCTTATTATGGTTATGACACACACATACATAAACTGAGATAAATTATATATTCTTCTTAAATATAAAAATAGCTTATTTGTATTCTTTTTTATGCAAATTATATATGCTCCACATGGTTTTATTTTTTATTTGTATTTCAAATTTCTATCATTGATTCTAATATATCATATATGTTTACTTTTAATTTAACTTTTATTGTTATATTACCTTTATTTTATTAAATGTAAAAGGTTTTGTAGGCGGGAGATGCTACAAGTAGTCCTCGTTCTTAATTAGCCACTCAATTTCATTTTAGTAATAATTATCTGGTACAACTTTTATAATATCATCTTATTATATTTTTAAATTATTAAAATTTTAAATTGTATTATTTATTTATCTTTTTTTTTTAATTAATTTAGATAGACCCTAACGTATTTGTTTATTTTATTTTGCAAATAAGAGATCGCTATGATAAATTTAAACCCAATTCTACAGGATTGAAACCTTAGCTTTATTATAAAAGTTATTTTTTAAAAGATTTGTAGATCATTTTGACATTGTTTTAATTATTTTTAAATTTTTAAAATTATAAATTATATTATTTATTTATTTATTTTTCTTTATTAATTGATTTAGATAGACACTAACGTATTTATATATTTTATTTTGTAGATAAGAGATCATCATAACAAATTTAAAGTCATGCAATTATACGGATTGAAGCCTTAGCTTTATTATAATGTTTGAAAGTTATTTTTAAAATATTTGTAGATAATGTTGACATTATTTTAATTAGTGTTTTAATGCTACGTTTGATTTTTAAATTTTTGATGAATAGTTTTTATTAATATTTTGTTAAATTATGCAAATTAATTTTATATAATTTAAATTATATCTCATATTTTATTTAATTAAATCATATATAAATATTGTTTAAATTAATATTGTGAAAAATTATACAATATCTTTATAACAACATTTATAAATGACACTTAATTTTAAAATTAGATAAGATTAATAACTTTTACTAACATTTACAAATATCGACTTAAATTGGTATTCATATATAATTGATATTTTATTAAACCAGTGTTTACAAAAAGTCGATATAAGTAATTTAAGTGACTTCTAACAAATGTTATTATATAACCTCTATAACAACAATTATAAATATTGCAATATTTCAAAATTACTGTGATAAACTCTTGTGCCGACATCTACAAATGTTGTAAAAAAATAAAAAAAAAGTGTTGCTTAAGCCATATACAAATGTTGGAATAAAATCCATATTGAGACTATTTACAAATGTTGGTAAAATATCACAATAAATGTTGGAATATATAGGTACCGAAGTTTCTTAGAAATGCCACAACAAAGTATACCGACTGTGGCAATTGTGACATATAATCTTCATTTGTTACAAAAGTCGGTATAGAGTTATTCCGATGATTTTTTGTTAATTTATGACATATGTCAAACGTCACAAAAATCCTATTTTGTTGTAGTGTATTGAGTAGCTCTTTCTTGGATAGTCCACTCATAGTGCCTTTGTATGAGTCCTAGGTGATGGAATCAAAGGCCTCAATGGTGGCTGCAACATAATGGAAAAGGATTTTATTTTCCTATTATCCCTAAGTCGAGAACCATCCTTAGATAGGCAAGAGCCTTTGTCTTTCCTAGTAGTAGAGGGCTCTTTGAAATGATTCCAATGACCTCAAGAAGGAGAGGGATTCCTGTGGATAAATACACAAAGATGATAACGAGAATTATCTCGGAAATAGGCGCATATATTGTAAACAAAGATGCTGCTGGACTGGTGGCTGAGAATTTGCCTTAATGGCTAGGAGAGCTTTAGATGTTGCTAGTCATGTGTCATTAAAAAATAATAAAGTGAAGAATAGTCTCCATAATACAAGAAATTAATAAAAGTAATTACTAAGTACTAAAATTATGACAATCTCACCATGTCTATATTAACTAGTTATTTTATTTATGAAAAAGATGGACAAACTAGGAGTGAGTAGGCATAATTGTATGAAAATCTAGGATTACGAATCCCTTTAATATCCCACATGACGAGTCTTAATTTCAAATATTTCGTTTAATAAGTGAGTTGTTATACTAGAGTATTTTATGCATCTGAAAGTACCTTTTGATGTTAATTAGCTATGCCTAACCTCATCATTTCACTATATTTCTATGAGAACTATTTGAGATTAGATTCATTAAACATTACTGATATTAAGATGCATAAGATTGATAGGCATATTCCTATCCTTTAAATAAATCAATGTTAATTGACATATGATATTCAATCTATGGTCATCGCTAAAGTTTCTCTCTTAGGTTTATATAAGACTCCCTAATTAATCTAGACAATAACCAGTCAATCATAGACAGTATAAAAAATAGGATCAGATAAACAGCTTAAATTCATTTCAATTTTTAAGAAAAATAAATATATAAGAATAGTTCAATTATCACATTATAATATTAAAGCCCATCACAATTCTAAAAAGACTACTCATAAAAGTCATGGAGAACATCAATGAATAATCAATAAACATAAATGAAAAAAAGTAATATAAAGCTCACGTTAAGATTTTGTTTCTATTGCCATAGTCTATCATCTCTGTTTATATATAAATAATATAACATATGTCCTAACAAAACCCAAACCCTAATATAAATAAATTATTTGTTGTCTCGGACTAGAATACAAATCCTGAGACAAATAAAAAATGCAAGTTGCAAAAATATCCTTGAGAACATATCTCGAGGCATAAATGCAAATTACAAAAAATACCCTTGAGAACATATCTCGAGGCATAAATGCAAATTATAAAAATACCCTTGAGAACATAGCTCGAGGCAAAATGCAAATTACAAGATTGCCATTGAGAACACGTATCTCGAGGCAATCTCAAATCTTCAGATAGCCCAAATACACATCCCGAGGCAATCCTAATTAAAATTTTAGATTTGATTTTTGAAAATTTAAATTTTTAATTTGATGTTATCTTTTAATCTCTTGCTTGGTCATGCGAAGAGGGTTAGGATTTTATGGGAGCCATTTCGGATTGTGAAGATAAGATTAAAGAAATCTTTTAAAAAGGGTGTGAGGAAGAGGCGGGAGGAGAGATTAAAAATGGAGAAGAACCAGAAGAAGAAGAAGGTCCTCATTTTTTTTCTCTTTAAATCTATATTCATATATATATATATACACATATATATACAAAGGAAAGGAAAGATTCATGCCGAAGATGGTCTGAAGAAGCTCGAGTAACCATCATTTGTTTCCAAGGTTTACACGGAGCTTGCAAAGTTCATCACTAAGTTTGGCCAGAAGTCGGAGACGGTGTACAAATTCAATGTGAAACTTAAGGAGGACGGTGCCGAGATACCAAACTACTTCATCTATATTATACTTCCCTAAAAATGAACAAGTCACTCATGAGCCATGACAGGGATACTCATCGCCTCAGCAGCGATATCTCAATCTTTCCTCATCTCATCTCTTCTCTTCAAGCGGTTGATTGGAACCCTAGTACTTTTTTTTATGTATATGGAGGCTATTGTAATCTCAATCTCCGCCTGGTTATCAATCGTTCTGTGAAGTTGTTAGTATTGCTTGTCTCACAAATTAAAAGCCTTCAATGTTGGTATGATCTGAATTCTGAGATGAAGACTGCAAGACTTGAGGAACATAAGATGGAAAGTCTATTGGATGAGATCCTTCACGTCATGGACTGCCTATGGATGCCTTGTTTGGCAGGACAAGTGTTTCTAATGACTCATCATGGGTGGCTTCAACCTTATAACAGTGGTTATGTTCAGGGTGATGGCAGTGGCAGTGGCAATGCATACTGGTCATCGCCCATATCCTCTGATTGCTCTCCAAGCTCAGTCGAATACCAGATGCTGGATGAACAAAGATTACTTGATGGCATTTGAAACGTAAGCATTGGCCGACGAACTATGGCTGTATTGTTCGAGAAGCTCTCCTTAAATGAATCTTGGGGCATCTTAATGGCCTTTGTGCGGAATGGAGGTTTCTCAGTAGTAATCACAATGTGAGTGTTTTCCCACCTCCGTATCAGCCTCATACTTCTGAAGTAGCCTTATAATCACAGAAGAATTTGTGTAATCTTGAGTGCGATGTGGATGCTTTGAATTCTTCGAGTCCAAGATTCGCTTATGATGTGCATCCTAAGGGGCATTATGGATTACCTCTTGCTAATGAAGAGGCGAGAACATTCCATGGCAAGGACATTAATGGTGACCCAAACTCTTGGTTGTCATATTGAAAGCAGTTTAATTATGCAGGATAAACGGTTGTATGGTTGTCAAATGGGCAGAAGGCAAATTATGTGCAATTCTCAAGTGCAAGTGAAGAAGCCCGATGGTTTAGAATCCCATGTCCATTGTTTTTTTTCCAGCTTTAGAGTGTCATGTTGTTGTCTATCAATAAAAAAAAATTCACGTGGTTCATGCATGCATAGAAAACATGCATACTTATGTTTGGTTTTAAAATATATATATACATATATATGTATGGTTGTTGTTGAATACAATCAAGATTGTATGAGATTAATATGGTGGGCCATATTAATATGGTGTGAAAATTATGAAAATCAGGTTAATAGTCTCAAGACCTGCTTATAAAAAAAATCATAAAATAAAAGGCATGCACCATTAAAAAATATATGAATGATGAGAAGCATGCATATATGCATAAAAAAATAATAAATAATAAATAATAAAAATAAAAATAAATAAATAAATAAAAATAAAATAATGAGAAGTATGCAAAATAAATAAATAAATAAATAATGAAAATGACAATAATAAAATAAAAACAAATTGAGAAGCCTAAAGGCCCACCATACATGCACACGTGCATGGCAAAACATTTTATATAAAAATATATAAAAAAAAGTGAGAAGCACGCAAATAAATAAATAAATAATAATAATAAAATAAAAATGATTATTAGAAGCATGCCAATATATATATATATATATATATAAATGAGAAGCATACGTGCTATAACAATAAAAAAATCAAAAGAATGGGTTCTATGTAATAGCATGCATGGTTGTTTTGTATTTCCTTTAATAAAAACCATGCATGATCACGACATCTCATGAGTTTAAGCAAGAGGCTTAATTGATTAGCAATGGTGGTAAGTTTGGCTTCACTATCCTTGGGTCAACACACACACATATATATATATATCATTAACAATGTTCCAAACCTGGGTAAGGATCCCAGTGATCAATCCAAAATGGTTAATAAAAAGAATGCTGGTGATGCCGATTAAACAAAGAAAAAATGGTGACTACAATGATACGAACCATGGAGAGAGCTATGGGATGTTAAACAAGGAAAAGATGGTGACTACAATGATACGAACCATGAAGAGGGCTATGGGATGTGTAGATATGTGACTAGAGCAACGACAAAATTACTCGAGAATGCTCAATTCCCTAAAACTGGAAATGAGATATATAGATATATATACATCTATCTCTTAAGGCCGTAATGAGAAAGACATTTCAAAATGATGATGAGACATGTAACGTGGTGATAAAGCACAGACAGTGGCAAATTTCGAGGCGATAACGAGGTATATATCTCAAAATGGAAAAAAGGCAGGCAACACAGTAGCAAGGCATAGGCAGCGGCAATGAAATAATATATATGTATATATATAAATGATGTAACAAATATAATAAAGTAATAGGATTTATAATTCACAAATCTTCTTGCTTTTACTTGTACTTTTTCCCTTAATCGGAGGTTCCTAAGATTCTAATATGGGGCAATTAATAGTAGAGGCCTGCCTCTATTAGAAGTGGAGAGCCCATGACACAAAAAATGATATTTGTTCTTTGATGTATCATTTGGTGTCTTCTTCACAGACATGATGCCAGACGTTTATTTTTGATCCCATAAATTTTGGCACGCCCGGTGGGACCCCCATTTCTCCTCCGATCTTTAAGGCAAAAGTACAATTAAAGGAGTTGTTCCTACATCCTGTGGAAGAAATCTAATAAATTTTCTTTTTATTTTATAGGAAAAGAAGAAGAAATAGCACTCAAGAAGTCAACAATATATGGAAGCCCGAAACTCACAATTTTCCTTGGTGAAGGAACTGAGGTTTAATTACCCAACTGCACCTTCAACACTAGAGCTGCAGGAGCTGAGCTGACATTTGGCACAATATCTGAGTCGGTGCAATTCGTAAGGAGACCTGCATCTTTGGAGGAGAACTTGACAGTCCCGTGGCTTCCATCTAAAGGTCGTCACCCGAATGTGATTGTTTCTACAACTGGCGAGGACGTTGTTGTGAAGGAGTCACCAAGAGTATTTGCATTCGAGAGGTTATCCCACCCTAAAAGGGTAATTCCTATGAATGATGATGATGATGACCCACCTTTACCATTACAGCAAAGGGGTGGGAAAGTGAAATTTTCCATTCAATTGATGAAGACACACCAAAAACGAAATGTGTGTTTCCAAGGCTCACACAAAGGAAAGTTAAAATTCTAAAACAAAGGTTGGATTTTGTGTCATTCCAAGGACACAAAACTAATCAAATGGGTACCTCTAGCAACTCATTTGAAACTCTTAAGCTAATGAAAAAGAATGCAACCACTGCAGATTTGCGTTCCCAGCTGAATGAAAACAAGGTTGGCAGACCACCAAAGTCCTATCACAATAACACATTTGGTCAGGATCTTTACAAGACTTATACAACATTAACGAAACTACAGTAAGAAAAGATAAGGCCAAAAGAATTTTTTCAAAATAAGAAGCAACTAATTTCAAAAGTGCAGAAGACGGTGTTTGATAGTCTAACTCCTGCCAGAAACCAACCCAAAATTTACAGGTCTAAATTCCAATGGAGAAGAGAGATAAAAGATAAAGAAATGTCCGATGCAGATGTGGAAATATACACTTGTCCAATGGTCACTGAAGCAAGAGGAGATCCCACACCGGAACAAGAACAACTGCGACCTGTTATAAGATCCCGCAGAAAAGCCACTGACTCCTTGAATCGAGAAGAAGGTTGTAGCCGTGCGCCACCACATGAGGAGCAAGGGATAGGGACTAGCTTTCCACCACTCCATATGCCAAGGAAACATAAAGAAATACATCCGTTAAATGAAGATGAATAAGATGAACCCGTCTTTATTCCTCAAAAGGTACAACGTGATACCGAATATGAAAGACTCAATGACAGCATCGTAATGTTGATGGGTCAATGTTACAAATGCAAAAATAAATCAAAATCCTAATGGAAAATTGACCTAAACAAATAGGAAGATCGAGGAGTGCAACCGGATAATCGAGAGAACCCTTAGGCCAGTTGAGCAAGGTGTAACCCCACGGTTTCCTATGGAGAATGTTTAGAGGTCGAGAAGTTCAACACCTCATCCAGAGGAAACCTTCAGGCCGGTGGAACATAGGGAACCTCTTATATTCCAATTCAGGAATAATCAGTTGTAATAACTCGGGAAGAGATACAACAAATGGTAGTTGCTGAATTAAACCATGCCAAAGGAATTGAGACAAGGGCCGATGGAGACAAGCCCTATCCTAGCTACCATAACTTGGTGCCTTACCCCAAGGGATATAATGTTCCTAAATTCAAACAATTTACTGGAATTAGCAATCTTGACCAACATTTGGCTCATTTTGTGACGGCTTGTGGAGATACAAGTGCGAAGCCATCACTCCTCCTCAGACAGTTTTTTACAAGTCTCGCAGGTGTAGCATTTGAATTGTATGCGCATCTACAACCCGAGTCGATTCAAACATGGAAATAACTGAAATATGCCTTTTGAGTACGGTTTGGAGGCATAAGTGGCAAAATCACAAATTACTGACCTCGTAGTCACTCGCCAAAATAAAGATGAAAAAGTGGTCGATTACATTATGAGATGAAGGAACTTGAGCATTAAATGCGAACAACCACTTGATCAGCAGCAAACAGTGGGTTTATTGCACGGGAACCTTGATAGTTTGATCACTACAAGAAAACTGGAATTTCGCGGCGAGCATTTCATGACGGTTTATTTAAAACTGCCGTGAAATACAGTATTCACGACGGTTATAGTGACGGTTTACTAAACTGTCACAAAATGCATGCATTTACCGGCAGTGATTAATGTAACCGCCACTAAATGTCGCAATTCACGACAGTTCAAAAAAACCAGTCAAAAAATGTTTGAATTTCGTGGTAGTTTTGTTATAACCGTCGCTAAATGCATGCATTTTGTGACAATTTACAAGATAACCGTCACGAATTGCAGATTCTTACCCCTTTTATTTTATTTTGTATTAATGTTATTTTTTCCTTTTATATTGAGATTAGTCTCATTAAATTAAAGAAATTTAAAAATATTATTATATATTAATTAATCCCTCATTAATTATTAGACTAACTTGATATTTCCACACTCATATTTATTTAAAAAAAATCAACACAAGTGTGATTTTATTTGTAATCTAAGTTTTTATTTTAAATTTAAAACACTTGGAATTTATTAAAAGAAACTATTTTCTTTTTGTAGATTTTTGTTTCGAATTACTATTTTTCCCATGAAATATATACATATATATATATATTTCATGTTTGATATTTTTTTTTGTTTCTTTTGAATGAAGCCGTGTAATTATTTAGAGAATCATGAGTAT
This sequence comes from Dioscorea cayenensis subsp. rotundata, assembly GCF_009730915.1. Taxonomy (NCBI): domain Eukaryota; kingdom Viridiplantae; phylum Streptophyta; class Magnoliopsida; order Dioscoreales; family Dioscoreaceae; genus Dioscorea; species Dioscorea cayenensis. The sequence continues at coordinate 11,789,718 of NC_052490.1, forward strand.
TTTCTTTCATATTGAAATTATTATTTAAAAAAAAATATTTTGAGAAGGAAAAAGGCTCAGGAAATCAAGTTGAATGTTATTGTTTGAAGTTCATTAAGCATATATGTGGATTATTATAAAATTTAAGAGAGTTGTAAGTTTAACTGTTGTTGAATTCGAAAAAGTATATATAGGTTTGATTGGTATGTTGGGTGTCAAGAGAGTTCATGCATGAGAACCACCTCCAAAAGAAAAGAAGGTCAAGGGTTCTTACAAATAAATACCGTTAAATGGGACAAAAATTGGCAACATCTAATTAATGAAAAAATTTTAAAGAAGTTTGGTATACCATGTTCCACTACCCAATGCTCACAATTATGTTTCAAATGGTTTCAGTATTTATATATTTATAATGTTGCCAAGAAAACTTAGTTTTGCATTCTTGAATAACATATATATGGGAAAACTGAAGTGTTCAAGTCATGTAAAATTATTTTTCATTATTAATACAAAAATAATATGATATGAGAGTGTTATATGTCTATAATTTTTATTTAAAAATAAATTAAAATTATTTTTTTCAAAAGTAAAATTTCATTTAAATTTCTTATAATTTAAAATTTTTCACTAGAAAAAAATAACTAGTTTTGATTTATGATTAATGTGAGAGATTTATTTATATATTTCTTCACAAATAGAGAGCATAATCAATTTGAATAATTATTAGAATGAGATTTCATAGTAAATTATTGCAATTGAACTCGAAATATAACTATAAATTTAGTAAAGTAAAAAATAGTCAAATTGTGAATAATCATAGGGTTAAATTGCAAAAATGATGAAAAAATAAAATAAAATAAAAAAACTTAAATTTTAAATTGCAAGAAAAAATAATATATATATATATTGGTATTTATTTATTTATTTATTTTATTAAAAGTTTTTAGAGCTTTTAAAAAGTTATATATATATATATATGTATTAGGGTGTTTGTTTGTGGATAATAATATACCATTCCTTTTTTGATATTATATATACTATATATTTAGTATATATAATATCAACGACTTATTGTTCCTTAGAATTCAATAGTAACATATAAATATATAGTTTAGGTGTTGGTTGAGAACTCAAGGTTATCATATCTAATGGCTATTCCCAACCATTTTAAACAAAGAAACAAGTGCAAAACAAAGGTCTGCTAGGAAACCCTAACCCTAATAATTACCATCCATGGATTAAAAGACTCTATATAACAAATGGTGTTTTTAACTTTTTATATAATAAATTAAAGGAAGTGGAGGCATTTAGGTATGGTCATGCTTTGGTGTGATAATGAGATTTGTTAGGACACCAAAAACCCTGAAAAGAATCACTTTGATGAAATAGTTATGCGAACCCTGGCCAATAAATAGTTTTTGAATCATGAAGTAAGGAATGGGAGAGATAGGGAGAGCATGCATAATAATAATCATAATCATTTCTGTTGAGATATTACCAACACACACAAAGATTTAAATAAGCGGTAATACCAAGAGAGAAAAATCACACTTTCAAAGAATGTTTTGTCTGAGCAACCACATGAACATACATGATATGTGGCTGTCCTTAACCCAGAGGGGTCATTCCAAGGGGAAGTCATAGTGGTTAAAAATAAAGTGATACTTACATCTACAGAAGATGATGAACCTTTTGCTGTTCCAGAAGAGCTATGGGAAGTATTTATATCTAAAAGTTCAATGAAGATATTGAAGAAGTTGGCTAAACTACTAGGGATCGCTTTGAAATGCTCTTAGTAACCTCCTAAAGGTCACCAGACAAAACAGTCAAAGAAGAAGAACAGGAAAAAAAAGCAAAAGCGCGAACAATCAAAGCGCAAGAAATCCATTATTGAGGAATATATAGAGACCCTTGAGGATTATGAGTAGAAGGAAAAAGTTCTAGTTACCCTCAGAGATTATATTCCTGAAGAAGTCGAAGAATTACTCAGGGAATTAACTGAGAAAATTGATGAAAATGAAGAAGATGTACAAGTGGAGATGTTTAGGGTAATTTTGGGAGGGAATCCTCTATATAACCTAGAAGATGATGACAGTGATGAATATGATAACATCTCTAAGCTAGAAGAGTCATATAACCATAACGGCCGGACCTATGTCAGTAAGAAGCAAAGAAAGAGGATAGCATTCTAGGAGAGAGTAAAGAAGGCGAACGCTTAGCTCTTGGAGCTCTACCCACAAGTAAAGCCCAAAGAACCATATTATACCTTGAAGACTACAAGATATAAGGTCTTGAAGAAAGTTTTGCATGTAGAAGACATCCCTACTTTCATTAAAAGGGTTATAGAGGAGTCAGCTAATCGGCTATTGCAGTTACATATTGAAGATGCAGAAAAAGACAAATCCGGGATGTATCCTCTAGAATCATGAGGATAAAATTTTGTCTCAGAGGTTGTGGATTCTCTAGTTCCTATCAAAGCAATAGATGCTAAGGAAAGATCTATAAAAAAAGATAAGAGAAAAAAGCTCTTTGATCAAGTCATAGATAAAGGATTGGATTTGCCTAGATCCAAAAGGCGGCGCGTGATGCATCTTGATAGTCATCCAAACTACTGGCAATATCACTGGCTTGTAGGATATACCATAGAAGAATGTTGAGCTTTCCAAAAATGGTTGCAAAGACAAGTTTCCGTGGGGAATTTGACACTCCCTGAAGACTACCTTTAAGAAAGAGGTGAATGTTATGCCATAGCTACTCATGATAATTCAGAAGATGAGCTGAACTTCCATGAGGAAGAAGATGGGGAACGACAATGTGTACATCAGACGCAGCTTAGAACTTCGAAGACACTCCAACCAAGATAGGCTCCCAATTCAAATAACCGAGATAAAGGGAAGATAATTGAAGAAGATAATGTTTCCCCCAAAAAACCCTCGAAGAAGCTAAATTATAACATTTTAGCACATTTGAAGAAGGTCCCAGCACTCCTCAGTATGTATGATCCACTAATGATGTCGGCTAAAGTTAGGGAGTCTTTAATATATGCTTTACAAAATCTTGAGGAGTATCAAGCATACTTCGCCAAGGTTAACATGAAAAAAGCCCTGTATGTATTCCATACATCTTCAGTGTCCTTCACATATAAAGATTTTTTACTTGGGACTACGGCACACATCAGACTGCTATATGTGACAAGATTCTGTGATGGAGTAAAGATCAACCAGGTTTTGATTGATTCAGGGTCTTCTTTGAATTTAATGATCCTCAACATTCTTCGAGCATTGGCGCTTGAAGTATGCCACTTATCTCCGGAAAAGATCATCATCCAGGGTTTCAATCAGTACAGCCAAAAGGCATTGGGGTCGATCACTCTCACCCTTAAATTTGGAAAAATATCATCTAACGTAAAATTCCATGTAATAGACGCTGATGCTTCCTATAAAGCCCTTTTAGGAAGGACATGGATCCATGAGAACCAACTGGTCCCTTCAAAACTTCATCAATGTGCAAAGTACCTGGTGGACGTGGAAGAATTTAGAATTGATAGAGAGCTCCAACCCTTTAGCATCCATGAAATACTCTATGTTGATGCTAGATATTATCTTAATACATCAAAAGAGGACAAATCAACCAAAGGGGGCAAACTGCCAAGCCTAGGTGAACAGTCTCTGATCAAGACAGCCAAAACTACTCCTGTGCTCCAACAAAAAGAATCAGTGCCACCTCACTTCGATAGTGACACTAAGTCTTCAGAAGATGAGAGCGATGCGGATATACACCAAAGTAAGGGTCAAGTTAAAAGATCTGCTCAAGAAAATGCATTATACATTATGAGAATTCCTGATGGACTACATAAATCTTTGGATGGTCTCAATATAAATACAGTTGAGCATCTCAAGACATTTTATGTACCAACTCGATATGAAAAGGAGAGAGGTATTCCCTTTTACAAGGACAAAAGCAAAAAGATCTTAAATGATTGTATCATAAATATTGAAGAAATAGAAGATGATACAGCTTAACCTATAAACTTCCAAAGCCATTTCCCCCGACAAGCTTAGGGCGATAGTTGAGAGGTTCGGGCGCAAAATCAAGTGGTCCAGGAGGTCACATCAGAGCTATCATCAATTGTGGCTTCCTACACATATGGACAAGAAGGGAATAGGCTACTTTGAGTCTTCCAGGCACTCATGTTACATGGTAACATTTCAGAAGGAAGAAGAGGAAATCAAGATGAAGAATGCACCACACGAGCTAGATGTTGGGGGCAAGCAACAATTGATGAATTGGTTGAAATCGACTTGGGAAGCGATGAGGATCCAAGGCCGATTTTCCTAAGTGTACAACTATCAGAAGAAGAAAAAAGCATCATTCAAGGCTCTTTTGTTGGTGCATATTGACTATTTTGCTTGGAACTATAAAGAAATGCCAGGGTTAGATGATGAGGTAGCTATTCACAGACTGGCCATTGATCCTAATGCCACTCCAGTTAAACAGGCACCAAGGAAGATGAAGTTTGATCTAAAAGAAAGGGTGATCGAAGAGACAAAGAAGCTAATTGAAGCAAATTTTATCAGAGAAAAGAAGTACCCTGATTGGATAGCTAGAATAGTCCCTATGAAATAGAAGAGTGGGAAAATACGGATATGTGTAGACTTGAACAAGGCATGTCCCAAGGATGATTTTCCCCTCCCACTTATGGAGATGATGATCGACAATACCTCTGGGTACAAGATGTTCTCCTTTATGGATGGATATTCTACATACAATCAAATCAAAATGCATCCAGATGATTAGAAGAATACTATTTTTTGAATGCCCATGGCCATCTATTGTTATAGAGTAATGCCGTTTGGAATGAAGAATGCAGGAGCAACATATCAGAGGGCTATGACCAAAATATTTGATTATTTAATTCATAAAGTTGTCGAATGCTATGTGGATGATCTTGTGGTTAAAACAAATTCCAAAGACAAGCATCTTGATGATATGAGAACATTTTTCACACGCCTCAAAAAATACAAGTTGAAAATGAATCCCATGAAGTGTGCTTTTTGGAGTCCTCTCCAGGAAATTCTAATGCTTCATCGTGAGGCATTGGGGAATAGAGATAGATCCCTCCAAGATAAAGGCAATCCTGGAAATGACACCCCCTCAGACACTGAAGCAGTTGTGCTTCTTCCAAGGTCTTTTAGCATATATCGGAAGGTTCATCTCCAACCTCTCTGGATGATGCAAGCCCTTATCTAAATTGTTCAAGAAAAATGGGCCTTTCAAATGGGAAGATGAATGTCAGAGAGCTTTCAAAGACATAAAACAGTACTTGCTAAATCCACCAGTGCTGGCAGCCCCGATTCATGGAAAGCCTCTCATCTTATATACTGCCACATTGGAAGGTTTTTTAGGGGCTATAATGGCTCAAAATAATGAAAAAGGCAAAAAAAAATGTGTTATATTCACTTGGCAGGATGTTGGTAGGAGTTGAGAGTAAATACAGGCCAATTGAGAAGCATTGACTAGCTTTGGTGTTTGCATTCAAGAAGTTGAGACACTACCTGTTAGCGCATAAAGTAATACTCATATAAAAAATTAACGCACTCAAATACCTTATGACGAGACCATTGCTTACGGGAAGACTTGAAAAATGGGCACTGATTCTTGTGGAATTTGATATAACATATACTCCACAGAAGGCTATTGAAGGGCAGGCACTGGCAGACTTTCTAGCAGCACATCCTCTCCCTAATGATTCACCACTTAATCTTGATCTCCCTGATGAAGAGACATTAATAGTGGAAGAAGCAAGGTGGCGATTATACTTTGATGGAGCATCATCTATAAAACTGGCACTTATGTCCCAAATTCCACAAATTAAAGCTGGGATAGGACTTGTGTTCGTCACACCGGAAGGGGGAATCCTTAGATATGCTCTTTCCCTCACAGAGCCATGTACAAACAATGAGGCAGAATATAAAGCTCTCATAGCTGGTTTGGAACTGGTAATTAAAATGGGGATCCAAGACATACATATATTTGGAGACTCACAACTCTTTATTAAGCAAGTCGAAGTTGATTATAAGATATATAAACCTGAACTTCTTAAATATTATAAGAAGGTCAAAAATTTAATGAAGAAAATCCCCCAGGTACAGTTGAGGAGGGTTTCAAGATCAGAAAATGAAGAAGCTGATTCTTTGGAGAAAGTAGCAAAGGAGTTGGTGAATCCTAATTATGAAGAAATCCATATAACCATAAGAAATAGATGACCCATCAGTACGATCCATGATGAAGTCGAAGAGGAAAGTGCTGGAGGCAATGCGGAAGTCTTCACTCTTGAAATACCAAAGGAAGATTGGAGGCAACTGTTCATAGAATATCTAAATTATGATAAACTCTCAGAGGATAAATCAAAAAGGTCTTAAGATAAAGCAAAGAACCCTAAGATTCACCCTCATAAATGATATATTTTACCACCGGTCATATGATCAATTACTCCTGCGGTGTCTCTCATATGAAGAAGCCCAAGAAGTTATGCATGATGTACATTCTGGGATATGTGGTGCCCAGCAATAGAGCCCAAAATGTGACTCAAGATCAAGCACTTAGGATATTACTGGCGAACCATGGTCGGAGATTGCACCAATTATGCTAGAAAGTGTCATCTATGTCAAATACATGGAGACTTTATTCATCAACATCCAAATCCTTTGCACCCCATAGCCTCTTCATGGCCCTTTGAGATATGGGGAACGGTTGTAATCGGTTCTATTGAACCGCCATCATCTTTGGGACATCTGTTCATATTAGCTGCAACAGATTATTTCTCTAGATGGGCAGAAGCAATCCTGTTGAGAGAGGTCAAGACTGAGAATATCCTCAGATTCTTCAGGGAAAATATTTTATATAGATTTGGGACTCCAAGAAGAATTATTTCATATAGTGGACCCACTTTCAGAAGCTTCAAGGTAGAAAGATTCTCACATCATCACAAAATAGATTGGAGATATACCTCCATCTATAACGCTAGGGCAAATAGATTGGCAGAAGCAATCAACACAACCCTCTCAAAGCTGTTGAAGAAAGGAGTGTCCAAGAGTAAGAGGGATTGGCATGAAAGACTCCCGGAGATGCTATGGGCATATCGCACTACTTATAGGACTCCGACACAATGCACGCCATATTCTTTGGTGTTTGAAATTGAAGCGGTATTACCTCTTACAATCAGATACCCTCCCTAAGAATTGGCAAGGCCCTTATATTGTGGAGATCATCTACGAAGGAGCCGCATATCAACTTATTGATGCAAACAGAGAAAGACAGATGCCACCCATCAACAGCCGTTTCCTAAAGAAATATTGTGATTAATGTAAAGATGTTTTCAAATGACGGAACGTCTGGTCTCTCACAACTGTTGACTAGTCATTCACAATTAAATGTACTTCTCGAGGCAAAACATTCATTTTCATGCATTTTTTGTATTAAACTCACTTTCATACTAAAATTCGTTCAATGAAATAAAGAGACATATGTTTGTCTATGACAGAACGTCCGACTCCATGTAGACCGATCATGCACAATTAAGCGTGCTTCTTGAGGCAAATATATCGGTCCTTGTGTTTTAAAAAAAAAAACAAAAACAAAACAAAAAAACAAAAACAAAAACAAAAAAAAAACTTATGTGTGTTAAAGTGTTCAAAGTGGAAGTTTCTTTGATAGTGTTGTTCCAATCAAGGTCTTCATCAGGTGACTAAATTATCTTTTATTGCTCCAAAATTTCTTTCAAATCATAAATACATGTTTAATCTTCAATCCCAATGGTTGAAATTTGATTTGAAGTCTACATGATTTATAGAAGAGAGTAGGACTGTGGGTAATGATGTAAGATACCGCTTCTCTACACTCAATGTTGTTCGATGTGTTAATTGGATCATTCCAAAAATTCGGATCGCTCTGAAAGTTTTTGTGAAAACTCCAGACCTGACAATGTTCAATGTGAATGGTTACAATTGAGCCTAAAGTCCATCAATTATCCAAATAAAATCATAAATCATACATGAAATTAATTGATGATTATCATCACACCATATTCAAGTTCTAGCTCAAGATCAGATGTTCAAAAGAGCTTCAATCCTTCTAAAAGTTTTTATATATAATCAAGATGTTCTGATCTTCAATATAAATTGTGATAATTGAATTCTAAGTTCATATGATTATCATAAAAAATTTGGCAATTTAGAGGCAGAATTTGCCTAAATTCCTGCCCAGCTATCTCATCATCAAGTCAAGCATCACCATATCAAATCATATTCAATTTTAGTGAAAATTTTTATAGTTTTTTGTAAGGTTCTTATCTCTAAAATGAATGGTAGGGATTAGATTTTAAGCTCATTTGATCATCATAAAAGTTTTGAATCAAAAGGCCATGTCTGTCTAGTTCCCTGTTCGCCCATGTAGCTATCAAGTTGATGAATGGCTTGTAAAATCATTCCAAATTTGGCTAAAAATATTTACCAATACAAGGCCCTCATTTTAAAAAAAAAAGTTAAGAGGTATTGGCCATGACAAAAGAAAGGATTGGAGATTCCTACTTCTCTGACTCAAACTCACCGAAGAGAATTTCGTGAGAAAAGTAGGAAGGGGGCATTTGTTTATATATAAATAATATAACATATGTCCTAATAAAATCCAAACCCTAATTGAAATAAAATATTTGTTGTCTCGGACTAGAATACAAATCCTTAGACAAATAAAAAATGCCAGTTACAAAATACCCTTGAGAACATATCTCGAGGCATAAATGCAAATTACAAAAATACCCTTGAGAACATATCTCGAGGCAAAATGCAAATTACAAGATTGCCCTTGAGAACACATATCTCGAGGCAATCTCAAATCTTAGGATTGCCCAAATACACATCACGAGGAAATCCTAAATTTCATGTTGCCTGAGAACATATCTCGAGGCAACCTGAGAAATTCAAATTCTGAGGCAACCTGAGAAGAGAAAAGCAAATTCTGAGAAAACCTGAGAAATGCAAATTCTGAGGCAACCTGAGAAATGCATATCCCAAGACAAACCAGATTTATTAATTTAATTAAAATTTGAAAATTTAATTAACATTTTAGATTTTATTTTTGAAAATTTAAATTTTTAATTTGATGTTATCTTTTAATCTCTTGACTTGATCTGCCAAGAGGGTTAGGATTTTAGGGAAGCCATTTGGATTGTGAAGATAAGATTAAAGAAATCTTTTAAAAGTGGGTGGGGAAGAGAGAAGGGGGAGGAGAAAAATAAAGAAATAAAAAAAGAGAAGAACTCAAAGAAGAAGAAGGTCCTCGTTTTTGTTTCTCTTCAAATCTATATTCATATATATATATATACACAAAGGAAAGAAAAGTTGCTGCCGCCATTGCCATGCCGCTTGATGCCATCGTCGCAGTCACTACTTGTAGTGTTCGTCATTGAAACCGTCGGCGTGGTTGAGTGGTTGAGATAATTCCGCCAACCATGCCATTGTTATTACTGTTGCTGCTTGCTATTTTTTTGTCATTTGATGCTCACCGTAGTCAAATTGCTATCGCCACCGCGCTTCTCTTTCTCTTGTTGAAACCATCACTTCTGGTTCACTGTTGGTGATCTATAACTACCTCGAGTAACCTTCATTTGTTTCCAAGGTTTACATGGAGCTCGGAAAGTTCATCGCTAAGTTTGGCCGAAAGTCAGAGACGATGTAGAAATTTCGATGTGAAGCTTAAGGAGGATGGTTCCGAGATCCCAGACTACTTCGTCTATGTTATACTTCCCTCAAAATGAATGAGTCACTCATGAGCCATGACAGGGATACTCAAAATGTCTCCTTTTTTTTTGTTTTGAACCAAAACCCTAATCCAAGATTTAATTTTTGGAATGTGTCCTATTTTTCTATCACAACCCTAATCCTATGTTTCTTTTTGGAATGTTACCTATTTTTTTTATTTTTCGATCAAAACCCTAATGCTACGCTTTCTTTTTGAAATGTCTCCTATTTTTTATTTTTCGATCAAAGCCCTAATCCTATGTTTTCCATATGGAATGTCTGCTATTTTTTGTATCAAACACCTAATCCTATATTTTATTTTCGGAATGTGTCCTATTATTGAGTTTAAGCCCTAATCCGATGTTTTCTTTTATGAATATCTCCTATTTTTTGGTTTTGAATCAACAACCTAATCCAATGTTTCCTTTTCGCAATTTTTCCTAATTTTCAATAAAACCCTAATCCGATGTTTTCTTTTTGTAATGTTTCCTATTTTTTGATTTTTTAATCAAAATTCTAATCCAATGTTTTCTTTTCAGAATGCCTCGAATTTTTTAATCAAAATACTAATCCTATGTTTTTGCATCGGAATGTCTTCCATTTTTGAATCAAGCCTTAATACCGTGTTTTTTTACCCCGAATGTCTCCTATTTTTTCGGTTTTCAATCATAACCCTTATCCTAAGTTTTCTTTTTAGAATGTCTCATTTTTTTTAAAAAAAATTGTAATCCTATGTTTTCTTTTTAGGATGTCTCCTAATTTTCACTTTTGAATAAAAAACATAATTGTAAGTGTTTTTCAGAATGTCTTCTATTTTTGAATCAAAACAGTAATCTTTTGTTTTCTTTTTGGAATGTATATTATTTTTCTATTTAAAAAAAAATGCTATGTTTGTTTTCCGGAATGTCTCCTATTTTTAGTTTTGAACCTATGTTTCTTATCGAAGTGTCTCCTATTTTTGGGTTTTAAATCAAAACAATAATCCTATGTTTTCTTTTTTGAATGTATCCTATTTTTTAATTTTTCAATCAAAATAATAACCCTACGTTTTCATTTTTTGAATGTCTCCTATTTTTTGGTTTTGAATCATATCCCTAAACCTATATTTTCTTTGGGAAATCTCTCCTATTTTTTAACCAAAACCCTAATAATATATTTTTTTGAAGTAATGTCTCCTAATTTTTTATTTTCAATAAAAAAACATAATCCCTCGCTTTTTTCGAATATCTAATATTTTTTAATCAAAACTCTAATCCTATGTTTTCTTTTAGAAATGTCTCCTACTTTTCATTTTTCAATAAAAACCAAAATGATATGTTTGCTTTTTGTAATATCTCGTATTTTGGGTTTTGAACCTATGTTTTCTTTCTGGATTATCTAATATTTTTCTGTTTTGAATCAAAACCCTAATCCAATATTTACATTTTGAAATGTCTCCTATTTTTGAATCAAAACCCTAATGGTATATTTTCTTTCTGAACATCTTCTACTTTTCGGTTTTGAATCAAAGCCCTACTAATATGTTTTCCTTTCACAATGCCGGATATTTTCAATCAAAATCCTAATCTTATGTTTTCTTTTTTGAATGTTTCCTATTTTTAGCATTAGAATCAAATCCCTAATCCTATGTTTTATTTTTGGAATGTGTCATATTTTTAAATCGAAACTCTAATCCTATCTTTTCTTTGAGGAGTGTCTAGAAGTTTTGGATCAACAATCAAATCCTATGGTTTCTTTTAGGAATGTCTCCTATTTTTTTATTTTGAAACAAAACCCTAATCCTTTTTCTTTATTTTGGAATGTCTATGATTTTTCAATAAAAATCCTATTCCCATCTTTTCTATTTTGAGCGTCTTCTATTTTTTTGTTATGAATCAAAACCCAAATCCTATGTCTTCCTTTCGTAATGTTTACTATTTTCAATAAAAACCCTAATCCTATATTTTTTTATGTCTCCTATTTTTTGATTTGTTAATCAAAACACTAATCCAATGTTTTCTTTTGAGAATGTCAACTACTTTTGAATCAAAATCCTAATCCTATGTTTACTTTTCAGAATTTCTTCTATTTTCGAATCAAAATCCTAATTCTATGTTTTCTTTCCGGAATGTCTCCTGATTTTTTGTTTTGAATCATAACCCTAATACCATGTTTTCTTTTTGAAACTTCTCTGATTTTTTAACCAAAACCCTAATCCTATTTTTTCTTTTTGGAATATCTCCTAATTTTTGCTTTTTCAATCAAAAACATAATAGTAAGTTTTCTTTTTATAATGTATTCTATTTTTGAATCAAAAACCTAATCCTATGTTTTGATTTTTGGAAAGTCTCTTATTTTTCATCTCTGAATTGAAACCCAAACGCTATGTTTACTTTTGACAATGTCTACTATTTTTGGTTTTGAACCTATGTTTTCTTTTCCTAATGTCTTCTATTGTTCAATTTTTAATCAAAACACTAATCCTATATTTTCTTTTCAGAATGTCTCCTATTTTGGAATGAAAAACCCTAATGCTTTGTTTTTTTTTTTGGAATGTCTCCTATTTTTCTAACAAAACTCTAATCCTATGTTTCCTTTGAGAATGTCTCCTATTTTTTTGCATGAGAATAAAAATTCTAATCCTATGATTTATTCTTAGAATGTCTCATTATTTTGAATTAAAACCCTAGTCATGTGCTTTCTTTTTGTAATATATTCTATTTTGGAATCAAAAACCTAATCCGAGTTTTTTTTAAATGTCTCTTATTTTCCATTTTTAGATCAATACCCAAACGCTATGTTTGCTTTTCACAATGTTCGCTATTTTTTGTTCTAAACCTATGTATCCTTTTCCTAATGTCTTTTATTTCTTAGTTTTCTATCAAAACTCTAATCCCATGTCTTCCTTTCGGTGTGTCTCCTATTTTTCAATCAAAACCCTAATCCTATTTTTTCTTTCAGAATGTCTCCTATTTTTCTCGTTCGAATAAAAACTCTAATCCAATGATTTATTTTTAGAATGTCTCATAATTTTGAATTAAAACCCTAGTCCTGTGATTTCTTTTTGGAATGTCTTCTATTTTTTAATCAAAACCTAATCCTATGTTTCCTTTGCCAAATGTCGCCTATTCATCAGTTTTGAATTAAAATTCTAAGCCTATGGATTTTTTTCCGGAATGTGTCCTATTTTTCAATCAAAAACCTAATCCTACTTTTGTTTTTTGGAATATCTCTTATTTTTTAATCAAAACCCTAAATCTATGTTTTTTTTCGGAATGTCTCCTATTTTTCTGTTTTGAATAAAAACCCTAATATTATGTTTTATTTTTAGAATATATCCTCCTTTTGAGTCAAAACTCAATAAAATATTTTCCTTTCGGAATGTCTCCTACTTTTGAATCAAAACCCTAATCCTATATTTTCTTTTCGGATACCTTCTATTTTTTAATCAAAATCTTAATACTATGTTTTCTTATAGGAATATTTCCTATTTTTCTGTTTTGAATCATAACCCAAATCATATGTTTTCTATAATGTCACCTATTTTTTTACCAAAACCCTAATAATATGTTTTTTTTTCTGAGTGTCTCCTAATTTTGTCTTTTTAATCATAAACATAATCCTATGTTTTTCTTTCGGAGTGTCTACTATTTTTGAATCAAACCGTAATGCTATATTTTCTTCTCCGAATGTCTCCTATTTTCATTTTTGAATCAAAACACAAATGCTTTGTTTGCTTTTCGGAATGTCTCCTATTTTGAGTTTTGAACCTATGATTTCTTTCCGGAATGTCACCTATTTTTCTATTTTGAATCAAAACCATAATCTAAGTTTTCTGTTCAGAATATCTCTTATTTTTCGAATCAAAACCTAATGCTATGTTTTGTGTAAGGAACGTAATCTATTTTTTTCTTTTGAATCAATACCCTAATTGTATGTCTTCCTTTCGTAATGTCTCCTATATTTCAATCAAAACCCTAATCCTATGTTTTCTTTTCGGAATGTCTCCTATTTTTCAATCAAAATCCTATTGTCTTTGATTTTTTGATTTTGAATCAAGACCCTAATCCTATGTTTTCTTTTGAGAATGTCTCGTATTTTTTTTATCAAAACCCTAATTCTATATTTTCCTTTTTAATATCTCCTAATTTTGGCTTTACAATCAAAAAACTAATCCTAAGTTCTCTTTTCGGAATGTCTTCTATTTTTCAATCAAAACCTTCATTTTATGTTTTATTTTCGGAATATCTCGTATTTTTGGTTTTTGAATCAAAACCCACGTAATGCTTTCTTTTCTGAATGTCTCCTATTATGAATCAAAACCATAATCCTATATTTTGCTTTTTAAAAATGTCTACCCTTTTTATTTTAAAATCAAATCACTAATCCTATTTTTTTCCTTTCTCGCATGTCTCCTATTTTTAATCAAAAACCCTAATCCTATATTTTTCGAATATCTCCTAATTTTCAATCGAAACCATCATCCAATGTTTTCTTTTTAGAATGTCTTTACACTGCTTTGTAAATCAAAAACCAATCCTAAATTTATTTTCGAATGTCTTCAATTTTTGAATTAGAAACCCTAATCTTGTGTTTCTGAATGTGTGCTATTTTTCTGTTTTGAATGAAAACCTTAATCCGATGATTTCTTTTCAAAATGTCTCCTAATTTTTGCTTTTCAATCCAAAACATAGTCCTAATTTTTCTTTTTTGGAATGTCTTCTATTTTTAATCAAAACATCATCCTATATTTTACTTTTTCATAATTATCTCCAATTTTTCTCGTTTTTAAATCAAAAACCCAAATGCTATTTTTGCTTTTCGTAGATCTCCCATTTCTGATTTTCAACTCTATCATGTCTTTTCGAACGTCTCTTATGTTTCAGTCTTAAATCAATACCCCTACTCAAATGTTTCACTTTTTCAAAATTCTCCTATTATTTAATCAACACCTTGATGCTTTGTTTTCTTTTTGGAGCATCTTCTATTTTTCTGTTTGAATGAAAACCCTAATTATATGTCTTCCTTTCAGAATGTCACCAAATTTTCAATCAAAACACTAGTACTATGTTTTCTTTTCATAATGTTTCCTATTTTTCAATCAAGACCCTATTCATAGGTTTTCAGAATTTCTCCTATTTTTCAATCAAAACCCTAATCATATGTTTTTTTTGCAAAATGTCTCCTGTTTATCGGTTTTGAATCAAAATTCTAATTCTATGGTTTCATTTCGGAATGTCTCCTATTTTTGAATCAAAATCCTAATCTTATGTTTTCTTTTCGGAATGTCTCCTATTTATCGGTTTTGAATCAAAACAAAAATCCTCTGTTTGTATCTCAAAATGTCTCTGATTTTTGGTTTGGGACCTATGTTTTCTTTTCAGAATGTTTACTACTTTTTTGTTTTGAATAAAAAAAAATTAATCATGTGTTTCTTTTTCAGAATATCTACTATTTTTCAATCAATATCGTAATTCTATGTTTTCTTTACTGAATGTCTTCTATTTTTGAATCAAAACCCTACTCCTAAGTTTTCCTTTCGAAATGTCTCCTATTTTTCACTTTTGAATGAAAACGCATTTCGGAATGTCTCCTATTTTTCGGTTTTCAACCAATGTTTTTTTCAGAATGTTTCCTTTTTTTGGGTTTGAATCAAAACCCAAATACTATGTTTTTTTTTTCAAAATGTCTTCGATTTTTCTTTTTTGAATCAAGAACCTAATTGATGAGAACAATTTATATCGTAGTTTTCTCTTACTCCCAAGTCATACTTTTGCTTGCCTTTTTAGTGCTTTTGTGTATATATTCACTGTCTTACGGTGTTTTTGTTCATGGTATAGAGAAATTTTAGTGCTTTGGAAGCTAATAAGGAGGAATTCAAGTGATCAAACATAGCCAAAGAAATGGAAGAATCTTTTAAGTGTCCAAGCCAACCACCTAGAGTAAAAGCACCTTTTGGTGCTTTTGTCACCGCGGAACATCAACGTCGCCTGAGCTGCTCAGTAGCGACAACAAGAAAGGGTCCCTCCTGAGTCATAGCAACATAGTGCCCCTCGCTAAGGGAAGCATGCCCTAAATGCTTCTTCCATGGTCCCGACTCAAGCAGAGCTAACGGGTGAAGACATGACCGTCGCTCACCTCCGGCTTTTAGAATATCCCCGGTTAATACTTGAGAATATCAAAGAAGGATGGACGGCTATAAGTACGATCGCGGCTGAGACTGCTTTTCAAGCCAGAACCCTAATCTTTTAATTTTTACTTCTAGGGTTTCTTTCATCTTTTTGTTTGGGATTTTCTATTCCACCCAGAGAATATTGATGAGGATGAGCGATCAAGCTCACCGACACCGCCTAAGACCAAGGTCTGAGTTGGAGGCTCAAGTGAAGCGGAGCCGAGCTCAACCATGGAAGCCTCTAAAACACATTTGAGAGGAGAATCTGAAGTGAGGAAGATCAGATCTCTTCCCTTAGTTCTTTTCTTTTGTTCTTCCTATTTAGATCAAATTATGAGGGGCTAATTGTTTCGACGTCCCTGAGTTGACCATGCTGATCACTGATACTTTTAACAATTTCTTTCTCTTTACCCATGGAGTTTTAATGCATTCTTGAATTTTTCATGTGTTTGCATAATATGATGTTCTTGATTTGCATAGATGCTTACATAAAACTTGACATGTATGGATTGTCGTAGTTGCAAAACTTGTTGTGTATGAAACCCGTAGCTTTTTGAGCACCCTACGAGGATATTAAAATATACCGCGTAGGAATTAGATTCAAGTCAAGATCTCAGAACACATGGGAAATCAGCCTGCGCCATTATTGTCTCTCTTTGTGAGCCACGAAAAATCCCATGCTAGTCTACCCATCTGATTCCACACTTTATCTTGCTCTCCCTTTGCTATCTTTGTAATTTCTTCAAACCAACTCCTGACATTTGGTAGACAATTGAAGAGCAACTTTAGCTATTAGAAGTCCGCCTCCCTGTGTTTTGATCTGACTTTCATCCTCACGCTGCTAGCCACCAACAGACTGGCTTGTAATCCATCCATGCACTTGCGCAGAGTGCATCATCAACCCTATGTATTCTTTGAATGTCTACTAGTTTTGAATCAAAAAGCTCATCCTATATCGAAATATCACCTATTTTTAATTTTTAATCAAAACCCTAGCTCCCATGTTTTCTTTTCTGGTCGTCTCCTATTTTGAAAATCAAAGGTATAATATGACATTTTCTTTCGAATGTCTCTATTTTCTCGTGCATTATAATTAATACCCCTAATCCCGCTCTATTATTTATGGAATATCTCCTATTTTTGAATAAACAAACTTAAGTGTCTTTTTAGAATGTCTAAGATTTTACAATCAAAACCCTAATCCAATATTTTGAATGTCTCACTTTTCGGTTTTTGAATCAAACCCTAATGCTATATGTTAATGTTCCTACTTTTTCATTTTCCAAAACAAAATTCCTAGCACCCATGTATCGAATGTCTTTAATTTTAGTCAAAAACCTAATTCTATACTGGGAATGGCTCTAATCAAAAATCATAATCCTATGCTTTTCTTTTTCGAATGTTCCCTATTTTTCACCAAACCACTCATAGTATGGTTTTTATCTTAAGAATGTCTCCACTCTATTTGGTCTGAATCAAAATGGTAATCCTAGTTTTCTCAACGTCTCATAATCAAACCCAAATCATGTATGTTTGGAATGTTCCATTTTAATGGTTTTCAATAAAAGTCCTATTCCTACGCCTTCTTTTCCGAATGTCTTCTATTTTTAATGAAAACTCTAATCATATGTTTTCTCCTTTTGAATGTACCTATTTTTATAATTAAAATCCCAATTCTATTTTATTATTTCAGTAATCGTCTCCTATTTTTCAATCAAAACCCTAATTAATATGTTTTCTTTTCGAATGTGTCACTATGTTTTACAATCAAAACTCTAATTCTATGTTTTCCATCTCCTAATGTTCTTTATTTTTAAATCATAACCATGATTCTATGTTTTCTTTTTGAATGTATCCAATTTTTATCAAAAAGCCTAATCAGATGTTTTTCTTTTATGTAATGACTCAAATTTTAATCAAACCCTAATCAATGTTTTTCTTTTTGAATATCTCTTAATTTTTCTTTTTCAATCAAAGACATAATCCTATGGTTTTGTTTTCGTGAAAGTCTTCTATTTTCTCTAATCAAACCGTATTTCTATGTGTGGAAATGTCTCCTATTTTTCATTTTGAACAATATTTCTTTTCTGAATGTCTATTGTTTTGATTTTGAATCAAAAATACTAATCCTATATTTTGTTTTTAGAATGTTTCACTGAATGAAAACCCTAATCCTATGTTTTCTTTTTGGAACATGTTCTATATATAGTTTTGAATCAAAACTCCAAACCATATGTCTTCATTGACTCAATCTCACTTATTTGTTTCTCAATCAAAAGTCTATTCCCATGTCTTTTGATGTGTTCACTATTTTTAAATTTTTCAAAACGATCCAAATCTTTAAGGAATGTCTTCTATGACCAAAACCAAAACTCTATGTTTTCTTTTCTGACGTGTGTACTAGTTATATGTGAACCCAATGTTTCTAGAAATGTCTCCTATATTTCCCCATTCGGAATAAAACCGTAATCCTATGTTTTATGTGAATGTCAGTAGTCCATTAAAACCCTAATCAATGTCCTGATTGTCTTCTAGCTTTCGATTTTTCAATCAAAACACCATAATCCAATGTCTTCCTTCTCGGAGTTCCCACTACTAATTAAAACACTAGTTGCTCATACATTTCACTGAATGTCTCCTCCGCTTTTCATTAAAACCCCCATCCTATGTTTTCTTTCTCGTAATGTCTCACTATAATCCATGCAAAGGCACTAATCCTATGTTTTTTTTCTTTAATGAATGTCTCCTATTTTTCAGCATTAGAATGAAAACCCTAAATCTATGTTTTATTTTTAGAATGTTTCAGATGGAGTTTGAAAACGTAATCCCAAGTGAGTTATGCCTTACTATTTTCTAATCAAAACCCTAATCCTACATTTTTAATTTTGAAATATCTCGTATTTATCAGCTTTGAATCAAAATTCTAATCCAATGGTTTCTTTTAGAGATGCCTCCAATTTTTTAATCAAAACCCTTATCTCTGTTGCTAGGGGTTAGTATTTTTGAATTATTATAAGTTTTATTGAATCACCTCCTATTTATCATTTTGAATCAAATCCCTAATCTATGTGTTTTTTTTCACAATGTTCCTGCCTTTTCAATCAAAAATACTAACCCATGTTTTGTTTTTAATGTTCCTATTTTAATCAAAACCTTTCCTATAAGCTTTTTGAATGTCTCCTATTTTTAGATTTTGAATAAAACCCTAATCT
>NC_052490.1:11809856-11831213 GCF_009730915.1 Dioscorea cayenensis subsp. rotundata
GGAAGTTATGTATTGCTGAGATAAAGAAGAGCCATTTGTATGCTGCCCTCCTCAGACTGAATGGAAATAATCTCAACCTAATGGCATCATCAGATACAGAGTTGATCTTGAAGGTTGAGCAAATTTGAAGAGAAAGCAAGAAAGATGAGCATGTGGGTCCCTCATCAGCCAACCCATCAAACTGTACTGAGTTTTGAACCATTCCTATCATCATGTTTGCTCGATCTCAAAATTATTGGCCAGAACAGTAGGTGCTTGCAAAATACCTTAAATTCTTCCTGGTAAATTGTGGCCTCTCAAAATCGGAGAGCCCCTCCTTAGCTCGGCTGTAACTGAAGGCTCACTAGATTCAACCCGGATCTCTTTGTTATCTTGAACTCGGCCACTTCTCTCAACCGTTGATGCAAGGCCTGTTCAATCTCAATGTTGCCCAATCTAAATCTACTCTGATTCGGCCGCCATAAGATGGGTACTCTAGCAAGATAATTAGAGTCATGACTTAGATATTGAAGAAGAAGAAAAAAAAAGAAAAGAGAATGCAAATGGAGGAATGATGAAATATATACACAAATGATAAATAAAAACAAAACAATGGTCAAATCAACACTTAAAGTTTTCCGAAAGACTTCTGTGTATCCTTTAACGGCCTTAAAACTTGATCGCCTCAAGTGTGCACGGGATCGAGAGTACCTCAAAGTAGCACGAGGGGGTCATATTCCCAAGGGCCCGAGAACTACCTTTACTTCCTTTCGCTATGT
The DNA here is from genome assembly GCF_009730915.1 of Dioscorea cayenensis subsp. rotundata. Lineage (NCBI taxonomy): Eukaryota > Viridiplantae > Streptophyta > Magnoliopsida > Dioscoreales > Dioscoreaceae > Dioscorea > Dioscorea cayenensis. The sequence goes on from NC_052490.1 coordinate 11,810,615, forward strand.
TGTTTAACCTCCAGTTTGAATGGTGATAGTGATAAAAACAAACAAACAAGTAAAATGCAAATAAAATGCTAACAATGGGTTGCAAGATACGGGGATAATTGGAGGAAGAAAGCGGTCGCGGATGAGGATCCTCTCAGGGTCAAAGTGTGCAGATGTAACTACATTACGTATGACTAGTTGTACCGAGAAAGCCCTAGATTAGGTCAACCCGATGGTCACGGTAATTGACCTCCCAATCAAGTACCTAGTATTGGATAAGCGTAATCCTTCCGCCCAAATCCAAACCTCCTACGTATTGCAATGGGAAAGGTGGTTTTCTTCAAGTTAGGTTAGAATACAAGTTTACTTAACCTTAGACTTGAGGGGTAGAATATCGGATGGTCACGGCTATTTATACGTGTTTCTCCAACCAGGAGTCTACACCAGGGCAATGATATACAACCTAGCATTACCTTAACTGATACACCCCAGTTCCTCATGCATACCAAAGCATCCAAATACACCAAGCAAGGATCACAAACAAGCCAAAAATACAATAGAAAGAACCAAGCATCCATACAGCATGTTCACCCCCAATGTCCACCCACACCAGACCAGTTTAGCTGTTCATAGTCACAAAACAACAAAAACCCACAAACAACCAAACAAAACATAAGAAACACTCATCAAAGAATGAAGGCCGAGAAGCTCTCCCAAAGACGCAACACAAGAGGTGGCTTCCTTGTCTTCAACCTCCCACAAGCCCTAGGAGTAGATCTCGCCCAAAAACGCAACCTCCTCATCGAATCCTCCGGAAATGCTCCTCAAAACCTTCTATCATCTCCGATCGGTGTGGGTGGTGGTGGAGCTCCAGAAGAAGGCCTCCTCCCTTCAAAAAGAAACCTCTAATAATGCTTATAAAGGGATGAACTCCGCTTCCCAAGGGTGGCCCTTCTACTGCACACACATCGCCTTCTTCGCAAGGATGGTCATAATACTGCATGTAAGGAAATCCAAAACTTAGAGAGTCTTTATGAATTTCATGTTCCGGCTGCATGATGGTTCGTCCAAAATGACATTTTGATGTCGATTTCTTCTACATTCTCGTCTCTTGAGTCTTCACCTAGTCTTCTTTGTGCCGTAAACATGAAATAAAATGATTAAACCATAAAAGGCATCAAGTTCTCACAAAATACAATAAACATGCGCATCGGGTACGTACAAAATATGTACATTTAGACGCTTATCACACCCTCCAAAGTCAACCTGGCCGGAAAATCGGCTCGGTGATAGACAATAAACCGCCACCCCCAAAATGCATCGTTGACTCCAAATTTAACAAATCCTTATCACCTACTGACCCCATTTAACACACTAAGGTCCACGGAATGTGATTCGCCAAAACTTCAATCCCCGATAGTCGTCAAGCGAGCTTTGACGCTTCAAAGGAAACAATGTGTGCCAACCTCGCGAAGCTTCCCTCAGGGCTTGCCTTCTTGCTTATTCGCCATGCCTCCAAGCAATAGTGGAAGAGATGATCAAAGTCGCTCATTCATAGAATATCGAGAATTCCACACGGGTTTGTGGAAATTATCCACGGCAGGATCATAGGCGTGAAAATCAAGACGATAAAGATTTCTATTTTCAAAAAAATATAACAAAACCCCGCTAAAATGCTCTCTCGAACATGCATAGACCCTTTTAAACTAATAAAAATTTAAAACAAGAAATGGCAAATGAAAAGGGATTAAAGATTCACCAAAAAAAGAAAAAAGATAGGTATGAAAAACTGAATTCGTAATAAAATTTGCTTGAAACCCCGAACACAACAATCAACGCCGGAAATTAATCAGACTGTTTTTTGGTGGTAAAGATGAAGAGGAAGAAAAATCGCAGGATTTTAAAAAATCGCTGCCCTCGAATTCACATTCCCACAAAAGCGCAAGAAACACACACGCCCGCAAGTCCCATATAAAACCATGCAGGCCCGGAAAAAATCTCGACTCATCGCCTCACACGGGTGCGAAAAATACCCACCCAGCGGCACCTAACCCACAAAGCGCAGCCTCACGACCGTGGCTCTCCAGACATCCGCAGACCTCCCACATGCCCACACTGCGCGGAAATGCCGTGACGGTATGAACATCTACATTCCAAACGCATGCCCCGCCCCGATGAGAGAGCTCACCCACCCACCCCGCATGGAATTATCCACACCCAGCAGTCTACAAGGTCACCTACCGTGGACCAGCGTTCACACCCGTGCTCCTCGGATAATCCACAAACCGTAGGAAATCACACACCGCAAGTAAATTACCCAATTGGGCGTAACATTCGCATGTCGCTCACAGTCAAAACCAGCACGCCCGCGCCTTCTCCTCGACTAGGCTCACAATGTAATCCAACGGCGGCGGAAATACCACGCCTGCATTTTCCCGATGACTTAAAACCCCAGTGCTCCTCCCCCCCGGCAGAAATTCTCAAATAAGCTCACATATTAACTCAAGAGCTCCTCGCTTATTATGCAAATTTTACCATTGAAAAACATGAAATAAAGCTCAAAATGACTCAACTTTCGCTGCAAATCCAAAAGAAAACACCACGATGAATCCTCAAACTCCTAAAAATAAAATCGTAGCACAAGCATCCCAAAAATCAAGACACCAACACTCAACAATTTATTCATGCAAAATACTACATTATTACGACTAAGAGCGAAACACTTGGGTTGCCTCCCAAGAAGGAGACTTTGTTTTAACGTCACCTAAGCTTGAGCGTGACCTTGTCTTCCCTCATGCGGCTCTAGATGAATGTCACGCCTTCTACCCACGACTTGGAAGCATGATGAGCACAATCTCTCAAAGGCCAGAGGGTGTGTTGCTCGGGCTTGGGGCCACTCTAACAATGGTTCATCCAACTGCCCGGTTCACGTCGTCTCCAGCCTTGGGTAGCATTTCCGGGTGGTAGCATCTCCCAGCCTCTTCTCCGCGCACCTCTCTTCAAGATCCTTCGGGGTAGATGGGGACTTCTCTAGCCGAACCAAGCATCATTACTTGCTTCTAATCCTCCTCTTGGTCGAACTAAACCTGCGCATATCTTGGTCGAGCTGAACACTTTCTTGCATGTATTCGTCAACAATCTCATCAAGAGTGTCTATATATAAAGTGTCATCAAAATCAAGAGAATGCTTTCGCATAGCCTCGGCAAGGCGGTATGACAGCAGTCTCTGTCATCTCCAACTCTCAAAGTTAGCTCTCCGCCGGCCACTGTCAATCATCGCCTTGGAAGTCCCGTGAGAACGGCCTCCCAAGCATCAAGGGCCAGACGCAGACCTCATTGATGTCTAGCACCACAAATGCCTCACGTGGAAATATATAGTTGTCCGCTTAATCGCAAAGTCATGCGAGGTGGGCCTGGGCCCGGCCCAAGCCTAACTTCGAGAGAAGAGTGTGTGACATGACGCTGATGCTTGCTCACACTAGTCCGCCAATGCCATTTCTTCACCCATATTGCCAATGCTACAGGAATGAGTGAAGCTTCCCCTGGTCTTTCTTCTTGTTCTAAGAGATGTTCCTTCGCAGCTTACCGCCGAACAGCATGAAGCATCTAGAATCACTGATAAGATACGATAGCCACTCAATCGCGATTGTGCCCGACAAACCCGCTAGTGCCCTTGCCGTGGATATAAGCAAGTGGGATCATATCAAGTGGCGCCATTGCGGGTAGTAGGCGCTAAGAGATACTGCACTGTGTTTCTTAGCTGTGTCACCATACATCTCTATTTTATATCTTCTTATTCTATTATCGCTCGATCTGGGTGCAGCTCCAGTGAACTCTTCTTCTCTCTCTTCTCTGCGTGCGTCTCGAGGTTGCTGTCTTCAGCAAGGAAACTCGATATTGATCAAAGGAGATCCCGAGCTTGGAACGCACACCTCGAAGGTTAGTGGAAAGAGCGTAGAACAGGTCTAATCTAGCCGATTTGGAAGTGGAAGAATACGAAAACACATGGCGAGCAGTAACGAGTAACGAAAGGAACATTGCATCCGATTATGCCACAAGACCTTCGTTGTTGAGGGACACACCTAGCATTGTGCGCGATTACAGCTCAAAACCCGAGCTGTAAGTCGGCATTCATTCACATGTTATAGCAACTCCAGACGATTCAATGGTTTGGCCGGACGAGGATCTAAAGCGATCACATAGAGAGTTTTCTTGAGGTGTGTGATATATTGGAAGATAAGCAGGGGTGACGAACGATGCCACTTTCTCGTGGTTGCGAAGCTTCCGGTGGAGGAGAGCGAGCGATGGCTACTCTCATTACCTAGAGTCATCAATTACCACATGGGAGGAGATGGTGAAGCTCCGTGCAGTTATTTTCCTCCCGAGAAAATCCTTGATGCTTTAGGAACGAGATCTCATCCTTTGTTCGATTGGAGATTGGAGTCTCTATTGAGACATGGGAAAGGTTCAAGGAGCTCTTGAGAAAGTGCCCGTAACACGGATTTCAGGTGGATGAGTGTTACGACCTTTAAAATGGTTTGAACGAGTACAAGGCAAACTCTTAGATCTGGCGATGGGAAATGACTCAGGTAGTAAGACCCAGAGTGAGGCCCCATGGGTTAATTGAAGAAATGGGGTTAACTGACTACTAACTGGAATGCTAGGAAGAAAAAGGTGGCAGGTCTCATGAGATAGATCTGTAACTCATTGGCGGCTCAAGTGGATAATTTGAGTGAAGTTAGATCTTCTAACTCAAATAGAGTACGACGTGACTAATTGCATTGGTGTGGAGGGAGGACATGCTCCCTCCGTTGGATCTATTGGTGATGTATCTTGAGTGGAGAATGTTGGATTTTGTAGGTAATGGCACTGAGACCTCAAAGGAAACCCATATATGCAACACTACATCGGGTTGGAAAAATCACCCCAATCTCTCATGGAGCAATCGAGGGTCCCACAGGCCATAGAGACCTGGGGTTTCCAACCACCAACAACTAGCGCATGTGGAAAAGCAGTTTGGGGTTTGGATACCCGAATGAATGATTTGGAGAGGCCTTGACTAGATTTGTCGTCAATCTGCAAATACAAGGTTTGAATCGTTGAGGCCACACTTTGTAACCACCATTGCCTCTTTACATAACCTTGAAAATCGGTGGATAGAATTGCGAAGTCTCTCTCCTAAAGGCAACATGGAAGCTGACGAGCAATACGGGAGACCAGCCCTAGAGTGCAAGTGAGGGTGATCGGGTTTGAGAAGTGGTGGTGAGGTTGAAGGGTGGATTCCAGGTTAGATGCCAAACGAACACGCACCCGGTTATAGAGGTAGAAGAGGGAACAAGCAAAGAGAGGAGGTGGCGACACCTTTCTAGCCAGACCTTATCCTCTAGATTGAAAAATGACCAAAGATAGTGACAGTACAAAGAAGTTCCTGAGTTTGTTAAAGCAAATCCCTCAATATTCCTTTTTGTTGAGGCAGTGGCCCAAATGCCTAAGTATCGAAGTTCTTGAAAGACTTGTTGATCAATAAGAGGAAGTTGGAGGAGAGTGCTTCATGATTGACAAGTTCCCTTGCTATATCCCACAAGTGCAGGTTTTGTCAGTAATAATCCCGGGTGAGTGGTATCGAATCCACGAGGAGTAGGAATAAATAAAATACTTAATTCGGTTCTTTAGCTATGTACAAGATCAATGATAATGGTGTGACAATGATTCAATTCTCAACGGTAAGACAACAAGTAAGAGAGCAAAAAGTAAAGAAGGGGTAAGGCAATCGATAAAGATGGGTGCAGGACAATGCTCCGCCTAGGATAATTGTTTCCAAAGTGAAAGAACCCTCTATGTATGCTTCTAATACAATGCAATGGTGAGTGGTGAAAATTCTTAATTACATAGTCCCAAATCTAAGGTCAACAATGCCTAACTCTATACATGTCCGGAGGAGAAATCAAACAATTCACACACCTACTTTGTCATAGAGTTGCAATGAGCTCTAGGGATTCAGAGTGATAAATCTCTTCCTTGTTATAGACCTAACCCTTTGGTCCAGGTGGAAGGTCCTAACCACAATTGAGCCCTAGATACTAAGATCACCTCAGCGCTTCACTCGTTGCAGCGCGCGACTAAACGCCCAGTGAGTTCATCCCTTAGACCATTCACTCTATTATGATCGCAAAGAACTCGAGGCAGGGAGGTGAAATCTATCACATCGGGAGAAGGGATGCTCCTGTACCTCCGACTCACCCTCTCAACCCTCTCCAACCTAGCTTTTATCTAGCAGCTGTGGTGTGTCACTCCACCTGCCAAGGTTACCAGCCAGAACTCTCGACCCTAGGTGTCACTCTGGGAAATGTTCATACAATCAAGCATTCAAGGTTTGGAACTCACAGTAAACATCAATTTATTGAAAGCATAATAAAGAGGTTCAAAAGAAACAAATACATCCCTACGGTTCACAATGCCAGTACCCACTAAGGGTTTAGCTCTCCATGGAGCTAAGTACAATCAAAAGAAATAGAATGTAAAAGCAATGAATCCATAAAGAAACCCCTCGATAATGGTGTGTCGATGGTCTGTGGAAAGTCCTCTACCTAGTCATCCAGGATTCCCTCGTCCGGTATAGGATGCGCCTCGTCGAGCTCGCCTACCAACCTTATTCCTAAGGAATCACGATGTGCGAGCAGTGAGAACCTCTCCAAAACTGGCTAATATCCTCGAAACCTAGTGGAAGCACTCTCTAAAGTTAGGGGAAAAATGGAGAAAAGAATACTAAAATCGGGATGATTAGCCTTTAAATAGAGGGCTGGAATCGCGACTACACGGGCGTGGATGCTTCACGCGTCCGTGGGAATTTCCACATGGGTGGATAATTTCCCACACGCCCGTGGATCTTCGAACTCCTCATTTTCTCGGCGGTGTGAGCAGTCTTTGCCTTTCTGATGCCAGCTGAGTGCTTCCGCATCCATACTTTCTCCGAGTAACATAGCGGGCACACATTCACGTCGTGGATCACTTGCATCTTCAATGATAGGCACGTTGGTGAGCTCTTGTTCTATGTGCATAAGTCAAAATGCTTGAGTGTAGCGCTTTGTGCCTCTCCAAATGGATGTACCAACTTAAATACGAGGAGGTTGGCACACACTCTAGCATCTCACATCGACCTATGTCTTAGCGTTTGAACCTTAGTAAGATTTCCTCCAAAATCGATGCATTGTAATCCACATTGGCTTCTTTCCTTCATACTTGGCCTACCCTACACCCTACCTGAAGTAACATAAAAAACACACATATTAGTGTAAAAACACGAGAAAAGTAATGCTCACACTAAGATAGGCAACCGCATTCAGGAATAAAAATACTTAATTAGACTTCTTAACTATGTGGAAAGTGAATAGTGATATATGTGACAATGATTCAATTCTCAAAAGTAAAAGACAACATGAAAGAGCACAAGTAAGGGAGAAGGTAAGGCAATCGATAAAGATTGGGTACTCGGATATTGCTCGCCTAGGACAATCATTTCAAATGCAAGAACCCTCTATTATGCTTCCTAATTCATGCAATAATGATGCGTGGAAATCATAATTACATAGTCCAAAATCTAAGGTCAACCATGCCTCAACTCTATCCATGTCCGGGAGAGATTGGATAACCTCTCAACCCGGACTCGCATAGAATTACAATGAGCTCTAGGGATTCCAAGTCGCATCTCTTCCTAATTATTGACCTAACCCCTTTGGTCTAGGTGGAAGGTCTAACCACAATTAAGCCCTAGATGCTAAGATCACTTCAGCTTCCACTCCATTGCACTGTAACTAAGCCCCAGTGGAAGGTCATCCCTTAGATTTGGGACTATGCTAATTAAGGATTTTTCACACTCACTATTGTCATTAATTAGGAAGCATAATAGAGGGTTCTTGCACTTGGAAAGCGATTGTCCTAGAAGGAGCAATATCCGGGTACCCCATCTTTGTCGATTGCCTTACTGCTACTTGTGCTCTCTTACTTGTTGTTTTTACTTTTGAGAATTGAATCATTGTCATATATATCACTATTTACTTTTCACATAGTTAAGAAGCGAATTAGTCATTTTTATTCGTACTCCAATGGATCATCGATACCCACTCATCCTGGGGATTATTACTTGACAAAACCCGTGCACTTAGGGATATAAGCAAGGGGACCTTGCCAAGTTTTTGACCATGCTCCATGTGAGTCGGGACATCCTAAGATACACGGTCCCAAACCTAAGGTCAATCGTGGACTAAATCTACACTATACTCGTGGAGAAATCGATCGGTCTCAACACTCAAAGCTGTGCAAAGTTTCAAGAAGCTCTAGGGATTCCAAGTGATAAACCCAATTCCCATGTATACCTAACCCTTTTGGTCGGTGAAAGGCCCCTAGTCATAATGAAGCTCCAAATACTAAAGTTCACTTCAACGCTCACTCGCACTCCGCAACTAAGGTCCAATGGAGTTCATCCTTTAGCACTTCACTCTCATCAGTAACCGTCAAAGAACTCTAGGAAATGGAGGTAGGATAAATCACATCGGAGGAAATGGGATGCTCCGCTATCTCCCGACTCACCCTCTCGACATTCTCCAGTCTAGCATTGTCTAGCCCTCATGTTTTTGCTCACCATCCACAAAGGCTACCATGATGGACTCTCAACCCTAGTGTCACTCTAAGGGAGAAATCATTCAATGAGCATTCAATATTAGAACTCAATTAAAAGACATCAATTAAAGGAAAAACATAATAAAAGGTCAAAAATTAATAACATCATAGGGTTTAGAAGTCTAAGTACCCACTAAGGGGTTTAGCTCTCCATGGAGCTGAGTAAGTGCTTTGTGCGATATGAATGCGAGAGTGTTCTATTCCTTATGTTGAGCATTACTTTTCTCGGTTTTTCAGTAATTTGTGTGTTTTTATGTTACTTTTATGCAGGTAGGGTTGTGAGGGCGAGTATGAAGGAAATAGGCCAATGTGGATCATAATGCACCTATTTTATGCGAAATCTTGCTAAGGTTCAAACAGCGAAGACATGGGTGGGTGTGAGATACTAGAGTGTGTGCCAACCTCCCTCGCATTCGAGTGAGCACTTCCATTTGGAGGGCACAAAAGGCTGAGTCACACTCGAGCATTCCGATGTATGCACATAAGAGCGAGAGCTCCACCAACATGTATATCATCAAGAAGCAAGTGATTCCACGACGTAAATGTGTGCTCGCTTTGCGTACCCTGTTGAAAATATGGAATTGGGAAGTTATTCGGTCGAAGGTGTAGTAGAACACTGTAGCATGTCTTTCGTAACAACACTTTCGCTCACAATCGGCACGAAATCGGAGAAAGCAGAGGGATCCGATAAGGCACGTGCGAGTCATCCCACAGCAGTGTGAATTCCGCGCAGGGCGTGTACCATCCACTGCGTGAGTCGCCCAATTCGACCCTATTTAAAGCCGATCTAGCCCGATTTTTGGTATTCTTTTCTCAATATTTTCCCCAACTCATGCGAGGGCTTCGGCTAGGGTTCGAGGGGTATTAGCTAGGTTTTATGGAGAGGTTCTACGGCTCCGACATCGCGCGTCGCTTTGGAAGAAGGTTATTGGGAGAGCTTTCGCCGGCACCGATCGAGGGTAGTAGTCCTAGGGCGGACAGAGGATCCCTTGTCGATGAGTAGAGGATCTCCACAAGGCCATCAACACGCACTCATCGGGGGTTTTCGTGAATCCTGGGATGTGCTCGTTTCTTTGAATCTCTTTATTATGCTTTCAATAAATTGATGTTTATTGTGAGTTCCAAACCTTAGAATGCTTGATTGTATGAACATTTTCCACTAGAGTGACACTAGGGTTGAAAGTTCTTGTTGGTAACCCTTGTGAGTAAGTGACACACCACAGGCGTTAGGACAAAGCTAGGTTGGAGAGGGTTGAGAGGGTGAGTCGGAGAGTACAGGGCGTCCCCTTTCCCTCGAGCGTGATAGATTCTACCTCCGTTCCTCGAGTTCTCGCGGCCATAATAGAGTAAATGGTCTAAGGGATGAATCCCCACTGCGGGAGGCAGTTGCGCGTGCACGGATGAAGCGTTGAGGGATCTCTTAGTATCTAGGGCTTAATTGTGGTTAGGGACCTTCCTACTGGACCAAAGGTTTAGGTCTATAATTAGGAAGAGATTTATCACCTGGAATACCTAGAGCTCATTGCAACTTTATTCGAGTGCAAGGTTGAGAGGTTATTTAATCTCTCCTCCGGGACATGAATAGAGTTAGGCATAGTTGATCTTAGATTTGGGACTATGTATGTAAGGATTTCCACGACTCACCATTGCATTGATTAGGAAGCATAATAGAGAGTTCTTGAACTTGAAGCGATTATCCTAGGTGAAGCATCATCCGAGTACCCCATCTTTATCGATTGCCTTACCTCCTCCTTACGTTTTCTCTCTTACTTGTTGCTTTTAATTGTTGAGAATTGACTCATTGTCACACTTATCATTGTTGATATTCCACATAGCTAAGAATCGAATTAAGTATCTTTACTCCCTACTCCCTGTGGATTCGATACTTGCTCACCCGGGATTATTACTTCGACAAACCCGTGCACTTACGGGATATATGCAAGGGGACCTTGTCAAGTTTTTGGCGCCGTTGCCGGGGAGCTAGGCGTTTAGAGATACTTTGCACTTTGTTTTCTTAGCTATTTCACCCACACATTCTAATTCATATCTTCTTATTCTATCATCGTTACGATTGTCTTTTTCTTTGTTTTTTTATGCGAGCTCGGTTATGACACGAGGGAATCCATCAATATTGATTGAAGGAGACCTTGAGCTTGAAGCGTACACTTAGAAAAAGGGAAAAGAACACTGCAAGAACAACATAATCCGAGTGATTTGGATGTAGAAGGATCGAAAACATGGCGAGAACAAAATGAGCAACAATGAGACACTATCCGATTATGCGGACCTTCGAGTGTTGGGGACCATGTCGAGTATTGTACGTCCCCAATTATTTCAGAACTGAGAGCTAAAAGCCGGCATTCATCCATATCATTTGCAGTCCGATCAATTCAACGGTTTGGCCGATGAGGGATCCAAAGCAGTCACATAGAGAGCTTCCTCAAGGGTGTGCGACATGTCTGAAGATAAAAATGGTGTGACGGATGATGCCATCAAATTGAGACTTTCCCATTTTTCCTTAAAGGGAGAGCAAAAGCGTTGGCTACACTCATTACCTAGAGCATCAATCACTACATGGGAGAGATGGTAGAAGCTTTTCTAGCCCGTTATTTCCGTCCTAGAAAATCAGCAAAGCTTAGGAATGAGATCTCATCCTTTGTGCGAGTTGGAATTGGAGTCTCTATTTGAGACATGGGAAAGGTTCAGGAATGCCGTGTGGATGCACAAAAGCGGCCAAAAAGTCGTGAGTTCTCGTTTAAAGAGGATGATTCCTCTCCTCTTCGTGACTCCTTTTCACTTGAAAAACACTCTCTCAGTACTCTCCCGAGTCCATAGCGTCGGTTTGGTAGGATTTAGCGAAGTTTTCCGGCCGGCTCTTCATTTTCTCACTCCTCCTCGTCGATAAATCCCTTTTCATCATCTTCTTCATCAATTCATAGTTTCTATCGATTAATCTGGTTCATAATGCTTCATTTCTTCAATTGGAATGATGATTTATGTTTAGAACGAAGTTAGAAGTATTATTAAGTTGTATTTTTGTATTGTTGATGTGTGGTCAGTTGGTTCTCACGCCTGGTAGGTCCACAGGCGTGCAAAAATTCCACATGGCACGTGTGTATTTTTGCGACATTGTTTTATCAACTTGTTTGATCAATTTCGTTTAAATTTTGAAGATCATGCACCTAGGTCAAAGAAGCAAGCTGACAAGAGGCCACGTGAGTCATCCCCTGAGCCCGAGGGTATGCGATTTGCGATTCCGAAACATCAGGTCCCGTTATGAGCGTTGATTTCGAGACTCCATTTTGGGTCGACTCGATTTTTAGACACGACTATCTTTAGTCGAGGGAGCTTCGATGAGGAAATGAGTTTGCCGATGAGATCGAGGATCTAGTTTCGGAAGGTGGTTGGCGGCCATTCGTCGACGATTAGAGGCAGCCATCCGAGAGTTTACTGCATCGGAGGTGCTATCCTCGTTAGAGTTCGATGAGAGCTTATTCGAGCTTTGGCAGTTTGGACACTATTCGGCTTGAGTATTTTGGGCGCCACCATAGCTTGAGCATTACGCAGTTTTACGTACTACTTGGCTTATGCGAGGCATTCACGGATATAGAGGAGTATGCACAGGTTACTTCTTGATTATCACGGAACCTTGACCCCATGAGAGCTTCGAGTACTATTTTGGTCAAGGTCAGACGAGCCGGTGTCCAAGGCCCGCGTGCCTTTCCCGACACTGCATCTGAATATTTGCACGCCATCATGAGTAGGTCGGGTGAATGGCGCGGTGACAGATCGTGTTTTGAGCGTCGAGAGCTCCGCATGACTTGTACTCAATGGTAGAGCGTCGGCGATTCATCGATCGGGCACATTACCGCGAGTACATCGGACACCGTGGACACTATGCTAGGCTCGAGAGCAATCTTTTCGGGCCCCTACAATCGTGATTAGTCTTTGGGCATGGGTCTCTTGGATTCGATTCATGGGGCCGAGAAGAAGGAGTGTACCCGCTCCCTCGAGTTTAGAGACTATGCGGTTGATGGGCATGGTCCGCGAGTGGGTTCGGACAGGGTCTTTGCTTTAGTCCTACCGCAAAAGATAGCGCGAGGATGAGGGTGATGAGGCCGGAGCATCTCAGCCCTCGCGAGCCTCGGCCGGCGATCGGACGGAGACCGAGGCACCTCCCGGCCCGAGGAACCACCCTCGATGCGTATGTACTTCTCACCATCTCGAGCCAATGATCGCTGAGAGGCTCGAGAATGCTAGTAGGAGTGGTCCAAGCCGAGGTTGCCGAGATTCGGCTAGTCGCGAGCCACTCGATATCGAGAGTTCATTGTGCGTCTTTTGACATATTACAGCAGATCCTAGAGCGAGGCGTTGCCTCAGTCATTTTGTCCCGGAGCCAAGATCCTCGAGTCGTCTGGGTTCCTCCGAAAGCAACTCCATCCTCGACTCCAGACTCGGTGGACCCACCATGTGCTTTCCACTTCAAGAAGAAGCTAAGCAAAGACAGAGCCCGAGAGCGATCCTGACTAATTTGACTTTTCTTTTACTTTCATGCATTTAACTTTATTCTATTTTCTTGTTTTTAGACTTGTTCACTCAGAAAGGATTTTTCCTTCTGAGTTTATTTTATGTTGCATTTATCGAGTTGTATTCATTGATTCATCTTTTATAGACACTGAGTTATTTTGTCTTATTGAGCTTCACTCGAACCACCCTCGTGTATGCGCAAGTGCATGGTCTTGTCATCTTGGGAATTGAGACTTAGTCATGGGCATCGGTCAAGGTGCTTCGACACTCTGACCGGTGTGAGCTTCACAACCCGTTGGAAACACTACTCCCCAATAAATTAGCTTCATCAAACGCAACACTAGGAGTTAGAGTATTGTTCTTAATTGCTTCTCCCACATTCTATTTTTGAATGATACTTGAATGAGCTTGCATGTGTTCATTGAGGACAATGTACAACTTAAGTGTGGGGGAGTTTGCATAATGCGCACATCTTTTTCTATTGTTCTTGATTGATATATGCTCACATAGCCAATGGCGGTTCACCTTAGTTGCAATGATTGGATTTCTTTTAAGTCTAGGAGAATTGTTAACATTGAATGTTTTTCATGCTCTAGTTCTTGCTTGAAATTTTTAGGAATTTTTGCCCGATTTACACTTAGTGCACTACTCACTCTTTGAACTCTATTGGAAACTCATGTTCGATGTTAAAGGGACTAGTTAGGTTTACTTCTTTTGCTAAATTCTGAAAAAAATGAAAAATGAAAAAGAAGGAACAAAAATAGTTTTATTGTTTATTTGTGTTTGTTGGTGGAAAGAACTACCACCTATGAAGCATGAAGCTACTTCCTCACATAGTCGGATACTAGTTATGCCCTAATGAGAGAAAGAGCTATCTCATAGGATGAGGTGAAAGCTACCACTGGCAGAAAGAGCTACCACCTCGAAAAGTGTGAAAGCCACCTTAGCGTCGCTTTGGAGGGCTACCTTAGAGGATGTGTGAAGCTACTACCATCTTGTAAAAATTTTTGGTCACTTTTTGTAGATAAATAAGTCCCTTGTACTTTGAACTTTGAGGAGTATACTTTGGGTTATATTGAGTGAGTTCACACACATAGATGAAATTCGGGTTTATTGTCCTTTTTTATTCAAAGTTTTTAGCTAGAGCATTGATTTTTCGTATTTAGTGTTGAAATTTCCTCCTTGTAGAATACCTTTATTTTGTATACCTCGGTGAAGCTAAGGCCAAGCACTTTCAATATTTTTCTTCATCAATGCATAGCAATGTTTTTAATGTTTGCTCGAGGACAAGCAAAAGCTTGAGTGTGGGGAGTTTGATAAGTGCTTGTGCGATATGAATGCTAAGCGTTCATTCCTTATGTTGAGCATTACTTTTCTCAGGTTTTCACATTAATATGTGTTTTTATGTTACTTTATTGCTGTGAAGGCTGTGAGGCCAAGTATGAAGGAAATAGGGCCAATGTGGATCATAATGCACCTATTTTGGAGGAAATCTTGCTAAGGTTCAAACGCTAAGACATAGGTCAGTGTGAGATGCTAGAGTGTGCCAACCTCCTCAGTATTCGAAAGTGAGCACATCCATTTGAGGGGCACAAAGGCGCTCACACTCGAAAGCATCTCCGACTTTATGCACATAAGAACAAGAGCTCCACCAACATGTACATCATTGAAGAAGCAAGTGATTCAAGACGAAAACGTGTGCCCGCTTTATGCTACTCGATGAATGTATGGATTTAGAAGTCATTCGGTCGAAGGTGAGTCGTAATCACATGCAATCGGTGACAAAGTATTGTTCACACGCAAGAAATCGTAGGAAACAGAGAATCCACATCGGGCGTTTGGAAATTATCCACTGCAGTGGAATTCAAGACGCGCGCAGCTGTATCATCCACGCCATGTCAGCTCGATTCCAGCCCTATTTAAAGCCGATTCAGCACTCGATTTTGGTATCTTTTTCTCCATCTTTTCCCAACTTGCGAGAGAGCTCTCGCTAGGGTTTAGAGAGGTTCTACGGCTTCGGGACATCGCGGGATTCCATAAAGAAGAATGTTGGTGGGGGAGCTCCATCGAGGCCTCATCCTATACCCGGACGCAGGAATCCTTTGGATGACGAGTAGAGGACTTTCCACAAGACCATCGACACGACCATCGAGGGGGTTTCTTTATGGATTCATTGCTTTTACATTCTATTTCTTTGATTGTACTAAGCTCCATGGAGAGCTAAACCCCTAGTGGGTACTTGGATGATTGCGAACCCTAGGATGTATTCGTTTCATTGAACTCTTTATTATGTTTTCAATAAATTGATGTTTATTGTGAGTTCCAACCTTGAATGCTTGATTGTGTGAACATTTCCCCTTGGAGTGACACTAGGGTTAGGCTGAGGTTCTTGTTGGTAACCTTGTGAGTGAGTGACACACCACGAGGCTGCTAGACAAAGCTAGGTTGGAGAGGGTTGAGAGGGTGAGTCAGGAGGCACGAGGAGCTGCCCCCTTTCCCTCTCGGGCGTGATAGATTCTACCCCATTCTCCGAGTTCTGTGCTGCCATAATAGAGTGTGTGGTCTAAGGGATGAACCTCCAGCCTAGCCTACTTGGCGCAGGCAATGGAGTGAAGGGTTGAGAGGATCTTAGTATCTAGGGCTTACTTTGTGGCTGTGTGACCTTCCACTCGACCAAAGGGTTAGGTCTATTTTTAGGAAGAGATTTATCACTTGGAATCCCTAGAGCTCATTGCAACTCTATAGCGAGTGCTTGAGGTGTTGAGATTGTTCAATTTCTCCTCCGGGACATGTATAGAGTTAGCACGCTTGACCTTAGATTTGGGACTATGTATGTAAGTGATTTCCACGTCACCATGGCATTGATTAGAAGTATAATAGAGAGTTTTTGCACTTGAAGCGATTATCCCTAGGTGTGAAGCATCATCCGAGTACCCCATCTTTATCGATTGCCTTTATCCTCTTCTTTTACTCTTGCTCTCTTACTTGTTGCTTTTTATTGTTGAGAGAATTGAATCAATTTCACACTAATCACTATTGATCTCCCACATAGCTAAGAACCAAATTAAGTATTTTCACTCCCCTACCCCTCGTGGATTCGACCCCGCTCACCCAGGATTATTACTTCGACAAACCCGTGCACTTGCGGGATATACGCAAGAGGACCTTGTCAAGTTTTTGGCACCATTGCCGGGGAATAGGTGTTTTGAGAGACTTTGCACTTTGTTTTCTTAGCCATTTCACCACACATTCTTTTTCATATCTTCTTATTCTATCATCGTTCTAATTTTCTTTTTCTTTCTTTTTGGTGCAGCTCCAGGTTATGACCTGATTGAATCCATCAATATTGATTGAAGGAGACCCTGAGCTTCAACGTACACTTCCAAGGAAAGGGAAAGAACTCGCGCAAGAACAAAGTCCTAATCCAAATTGATTTGGAAGTAGAAGGATCCGAAAACATGGCGTAATGTAATGAGCAACAACGGACACTATCCGATTATGCTGGATCTTCAGGTGTTGGGGACACAATTGAGTATTATGCATCCCCACTACGGCTCGAACTTCGAGCTAAAAGCCAGCATTCATCTATATGCTGCCGCAGCAGTCCCACACATTCAACGGTTTAGTGATGAGGATCCAAACAATACATAGAGAGCTTCCTCGAGGTGTGCGACATGCTGAAGATAAATGGTGTGACCGATGATGCCATCAAATTAAGAGCCTTCCCATCTTCCTTAAAGGGGAGAGCAAAGCAGTAGCTACACTCATTACCTAGAGCATCAATCACTACATGGAGGAGATGGTAGAAGCTTTTTCACCCCTGCTATTTCCTCCCTAAAATCACAGAAAGCTTAGCAATGAGATCTCATCCATTGTGCGCTTGGAATTGGAGTCTCTATTTGAGACATGGGAAAGGTTCATGAACACTGCGAAAAGTGTCTCGCAACACGGATTCTCGGAGTGGATGATTGTTCAAACCTTCTACAATGGTTTGAACCCCGAGTACAAGGTAACTCTTGGATGCGTCGTGTAGGGAGGTACCTTAGGTAGCAAGACCCCGAGGAGGCTCGTCAATTGATTGAAGAAATGAAGTTAAATAGCTACCAAAGGAACGCTAGGAGAAAGAAAAAGATGGTCGGTCTCCATGAAATTGATGCGGTAACTTCATTGGCGGCCCAAGTGGAAAGTTTGAGTAAGAAGCTAGATCTTATAGCTCGAATAGAGTTCGTGCCATGACCAATTGTACCGGTTGTGGAGGAGGACATGCTCCCTCTGATTTCCCAATCGTCATTGGTGATGTTTCTTCAGTTGAGAATGTTGACTTTCTGGGTAATGGCATGAGACATCAAGGGAATCCATATAGCAACATGATTGATCGCCCGCAAGTGTACGGGATCGCCAAGTAATACCCTGTGAGTGACACAGGGGTCGTAGTATTCCACGGGTCCAAGGAAGTATTATTATTCACCCTTCATCTATTATCTAGCCTACAATTCTTGGTATGAAGAACAAATGAACTAAAATAAAATAAACTAACTAATCTATGGCCGGGTAACTAGCACACAGATGTAAATAAACAAGGGAGTATCAAGCATGAGAAGGTCGTGTTTGGACAAGGAATCCACCTAGGGTTGTCATTAAGTCCCGAACTAAGATGAGTTAAAGATGCATTGATGATAATTGAGACCAAGAGACCTCGTGAGTAGATTAGCCCCAATCTCTCGGTGACTAACCCCTGATCCCATACGAATGTCAATCGGAATCTCTTTCGGATTAACACACCTATGATCGCATTATGTTCTTGGAGTTCTCTAATAGGAGTAAACCTACTATCCTTCCGCTTAAACCTAGCAATGGAGGGCTACCAACACCCGATCTCGCGCGTGTAGGCACAAGCATCCCCTTTCAATCTCTCCTAGATCTAGTACACGTGAGTAGGTCACATCTACGCATACAACTCATAGTAGAATTACTGGATCTCTCCATACATGTAATTCTAGACATGAAAGCATGAAAGATTGAATCTCAAACAACCATCAAAATCAATGAAGAACAACATTCCAAGTTCATACACAAGATTAGCCCTAGGGTTCATCCAAATCCAAACACAACAATAAGTTAATCCCTCATGACAAGGGATACTTATACAACATACAAGGAAAAGAAAGACAATAAAGAAGCAAGAAAACGCCCTCTATGATCTTGATCTCCTTGAATCGATGAAGCTTCGAATGATGATGCAATGGTGGTCTAGATCTTCAATCCAACTCCTTCTCCTATGCTCCTCTCCCTCTTGGTGATGATGTGTGCTCATTTCCCACAAGGATCGTCGCCAGAAGATGGCCGGAAGGCCTCAAGAGTGTGTGGTGGCGGCGGCCCAAGAGGCCAAGAAGAAGTCTCGCCAAAAGTCCCCCATGTTTCTCCAAAAATCCCTCTATATACCACTCATCATAGCCCCTTGATGGCCTCCATCCCGAGTGCTATACCACTCCCCATGGCCCCCATCATGAGTGCTATACCAAGTGCTATACCACTGCCTATGGCCTCCATCCTGAGTGCTATACCACTCGCTATGGAACTCAACGTTGACACTATTTGGGGTAGGCAAACTCCATCAAGTAAATATCTTCCATTATAGCTACAGTGATCGTCCCGGGCTCCATACCGGGCAGCATTGAGGCCGTATGCCATGATCCAACCTCGACTTGAAACTCTCCGGTACTACAGATGACATCTACAAAGAATTGTGCTACATGATGTTGGTGCTACAAGATTTACCACGTTGAATACCCCTACAGATCACAGCCTCTGGTTTTCTCTCTTTTTCACCCGAATCATATCCTCGTGTCATCCATGGTGTTCCCGTGCCCTCGCAGCAAATAATACACGATTAAGCACAAAACGGGCATCAATTCTAATGGAAATACATGCTAGAGGTAACAAATACATACACTCAAATACGTACATTTAGACAGCTTATCAAATATCCCCATATTTCCTAAACATTTGCTTGTCCCCCAAGCAAACATATCATGAAAACAAAGATAATGATAAGTGGCTATGTATCACCTCCGACTTAAATAAATTCAAGACTCCACAAGCATGGAAAATGATAACTAGATGATGAGTTACACGCAGTAAGCACAACAGAAAGATCATGTCTCACCTTGTACATATACTCTGGGTATGCGGTGTGTGAGACCCTTTGCATTTCTCTACTCGGCTTGGGCCTATAGCCTCGGCCGACTCCAATGAGTACAGCTTCTAGATGCTAATCACTCCACTTGCAAAGAGTACTAAGTCCTAAAAGTGCTTAAAAGCACTCACTTCAACAAATGAACAAGTAAGATCCTTCCAGTCTCGAACCCTAGAACTAATTTCCCTGATTCTTCTCAAAACCTCTAGTGGGTAGCCAAAAGATCACTAGGGTTTTTATTTTCATCTCCATTTATTTTCTTTTCTCGAGTCCGACTAACATAGGCGCAGACAAAAATCTTTCCTACGGAGGGTGTGCGTCTGCCGGTTGGGCACATAAGAGCCACCTAGCTACTCGATTGATCTACTATAGGGAGCTATTCCGGCGTTTACGTAGCGTGAGGAATAACTGACATAGACTCATTTTCCTTTTACTCTTTTCACTTTTCATTTCTCTTTCATGTGTGTTTTTGTCACACAATCACCCTAGATCATGTCTTCATTACTACTCTACATGCCACAAAACTAGGGTTAGCTCAACAAGACTTAGGGTTGCTTAAGAGTACATTGAAAGATGGGAACTCTAGTATTCTACGACCAGTACTCAAAGTTGTGTGTTAAGCAATCAAGAGAGATAGAGTAGTCAAGTTGGCTATTCCCGAGGGCATCAACACAAGATTCAGTGCACAAGACAATACTAGAGGTGAAACAAGATTCAATAGAGTACAACAACAAGTATGTAACTCAAATCGATCATTAAACCATGCTAGAAGAGTCTTACAATAATGAACAAGCCATCATGGGTACACTAGCATGTAAACAATCACCCTAACACATATAATACACCCATCCCCACACCTAGTGTTGTACATTGTCCCCAATGTACACTAATCATGAAAAACATAATGATATATGAAATGAAAACAAATGAGGAGGGTGGAACGAACTTCCCCGGTTATTCTTGTGCATACGGCGAGATGTGACCCGAACACAAAGTATGGCAAGCTATACATGTTGGGTCGGGCTTCCACCAAATGGAAGGAGGGCTCACCAAGCTCCCTTAATGCCCTGCAAGGCATGAAAGGGACACCATCATTCCGCAAAAATTTACAAAAATGAGATGGGGAGTAATCATGCAAACACTAAGACAAAAACTAGAAAAAATAAAAGCTAAACAATAAAACAAAGTGTCCATGCTAGCCCTTGTCTTTAGAATTAGGTT
>NC_052490.1:11832213-11881423 GCF_009730915.1 Dioscorea cayenensis subsp. rotundata
GAGGCTTAAAAAGAGGATGTGAAGATCACACGAGAGAGTTTGCGGAGTGATTGCTAAGAGTTATCTTGGTTTGAATGATGCATGATGTATGGTTAAAGAACTTTGGAAAGCATGCTAGAATTTGAACTTGTTTTTATTAGATTTTGCTTGGTTTTGAGTGGAAAAAGCATGGTTTATTGTTGTAGATGATGAGTGATTCAAGTTGCTTTGGAAAATAAACCGTGTATTTGAGATGGATTTTCTTGGAATGGGGTATGAATTTTCAGTTTTGCTATAGATTACTATAGCAACTGGAATTAGGGTTTGGCTTGGTTAACTAAGTGGATGATGATGATGATTAATTTGATAATGATGATGATTAAGATGGTGATTATAATGGGTGGAGATTAAATGGTTGACTTTAGCCAAATTGGATGATTAGGATTGATCAAATCAAGTGAAGTGGGCTTGATTTAATTGAGTCAAGTCCATTCAATTGGTTTAGAGTTAGGTTTGGCTAGCGAGGTTGAAATAGATTGGATTCATTTGGGTTTAAATGAGAGTAAAGAAATGGTTTGGTTCAACCAATAGAGGATTGACTTGATTTTGACTCAATGTGTAATTTTTGGTTGAATTTAGGTTAAGTTGATTGAGATTGATTTGTCTTGGTTCAGATTTTGGGCTAATGACTTTGGGGTGAACCAATTCAAGGAGAATTGGGTTCAGTTGAACTAAAGATCTGGTTCAAAAGATTTTTGTATAACAATTGGAAGTGGTTCAATCTTTGGTTGGTGAAAATTGAACTTATTTCAGTGAAAGTGAGGTTGGTTCGAGTTGGTTCATAATGGTTTTGTCGAAATTGAGTTAGTCAAAGTGAAATTTGAGACTAGTTTTATTATGCAAGGATTGTTTGAATCAATTGGAATCAGTGGACCCAATTAGTGAGTCAAATATTTATTTGTTGTATTTTCTTTTGGGTTCAATATCGTCATTAGGATGTATGTTATTTATTTTATTTCCATTCTTCTATTAGGTGTTGTTCAGGCTTGGGAGGGAGTTCCAGGTCTAGCGGAAAATCAAAGGGAGACCAGGTGAGTTGGTAGTGTCTACTCTTTTGAAATAATCGGTTAATTGCTAATATTTTGAAACAAGTACTTAATGGCTACTAGTTTGAAATAACTGTTTAATTATGCCATTATATTATGTTTAATAATTTATATTGTTAAAGGATACTTATAATTATTTGCGGTTTGCTAAGCCATAGCAATCGTATTAATATATCTGGTTTCATACAATTATATGTTGTTTCAACTGTGTTATTTTCAGGTATTTATTTTAATGGTTATGTGTACCTTGACTTTGAGATGATTTATGAAACCATGTGTGCATATTAATATGTTTTTCTCTGTCAATGCTTGTAGATTTGGTTTTCATTCACGAGTACAGGGAATGGTGTTATGGATATGGACTTTGTAGGTATTATACATGTCTTGTCTTGTGGAATTTTTCATAGATTTTTGATGGTGACTACGGATTTTAGTCCGATATTGCGATGGGGTACCATGGTCCGAGCTGATGGGAGGTGGGCGTGGTCAACCACTGAGTCTACCCCTTGTCAAGATGTGCGTAGAGCCATTGAGGAGGGTTTACTTACGTAATAAACACGTGGTCACCAGCGGGATCTCGATGGCCAATGTTAAGGTTGCGAATACATTAATGACTCTCAACCTAGTTGCAATGGCAGCTAAGTCGGGGAGTGTTTTTACACCAATGATTTGATATTTGTTTTGTAGTTCAGTTGTGCAAAACAAGTTATTTTGGATTATGATGATGGGGCGAAGCCCAGCTGTCGCTCTTTGGAAGGCAGTCTCTCACGAAAATTATATTTCTTTGGAAAATTGATTTTATGACAATTCATGATGAATTTATTTTTTAAAAGCTCGTTAAAGTTTTATTTTGCAAACTTCTGGTATTTGGGAAAGTTGGGAAATTATTTGAGAAATTTATCTTTATATATTTTATATACTCTATATTTAATTATTTGAAATTATTGAGCCACTTTCGACCAACTAGAATTTGTTATAGTTGTATGAGCATTACCCTACTAGATGACCTGTCCGAATATAGAGCCAGTCAGGGTTAAGCTTCTGGTTGAAGTGGGTCCCTTTTCTTTCTATGTGTTGATGTCGTGATCTTGTAGCAGTAGTACCCACTAATTGGAGTAATTATGTTTGTTGTATTCGTGTATTTGAACATATAGTTTGTTTAAATGTTGTTAATCATGTTCTGTAAGTCTGATTTGGTTTTTCAAGGGTATCAGTTTTCCAGTTAAAATGGATTTTTAAGTAATGGGTGCCACATTTACCTCAGTAGAATAGGTGGGTGCGACATCTTTTGGTATAAGAGCTGTAGGTTGAGATATCCCTAGCTGTTAGAGATCACAGGTTGTGTTCTAAGCATAAAGGTTTAGTATGGATTAGACTATAAGTTATGGGCCTAGTAGAATTATTGAGACTCACCAATCGGGTTAAACCCTAGGTTGCTGACACATCCCTTGTGTGTGAGTACTGTAAGTGCACTGGTCATCGAAGTAATAAAATACCCTGGTGAGTGGTAGTCAAAGCCACAGGGAATAGTTGCTTAGAAACACAAGTATTGCTATTTAGCTTGAATGAAAACCAATTTGTGATGCTGAATTAAAGAAATCAATGCAAAGAAGAGTAAAAGATCAAAGAAAGCAAGAGGAGTAAGGATAGGTAATCGATGGTATAATGGGTTACTCAGACAATGCTCGCCCTAGGACTATTATTTCAATTGCAAGACTAATGTTAGTCTCCTAATAGAGGTTTAATGAGTCATGGAAATCTAAAGACACACTATCCCAAACTTAAGGTCAACGATGACTAGTCCTTTACACTATGCCCATCGAAAAGGGATACCCTTGACACCTCACACTGTGTAGGACATCTTGGAGCTCTACGGATTCCAAGTGATAAACCCTATTCCCTAATATAGATCTAACCCTTTGGTCCAAGTGAAAGACCCCTAGTCATGATTAATCCCCAGCAATAAGAATTACTTCAATATTTCACTCTGTTACTCACGCAACTAAGCCCTAGTGGAATTTGACTTTTAGCACTTCCTCTATTATGACCATAAAGAACTCTTGGAATGTGGAGGTAGGATAAATCACGTCGGAGGGAAAGAGGACGTTTCGCTATCTCTCGACTCACCCTCTCAACTATCTTCAATCTCGCTAAGTCTAACCCTAATGATGTTGTCACCCTTTCATAGGATTACCTAAATAGATTCTCAACCCTAGTGTCACTCTAAAGGAAAAACAAATCAACAAGGACACAAGATTGAAACTCAATTAAAACATCAATTAAAGAAAACATAATAAGAAATAATAAACAAAATCATCGTAAGGTTTACAAGTCCAAGCTCCCAGTAGGGGTTTAGCTCTCCATGGAGCAATGAAAAATCAACAATGAAATCAAAAGCAAGTGCAAGCAATCTATAGAGAAAACACACTTATCGTCCTTGTCAATGGTCTTGAGTAGCAGCCTCGACTTCTCCAAAGATTCCCATGTCAATTCTATGGCACACCTCACCAAATCAATGCCGAAGAAATCTCTCCCAATAGTTCTCCTCCAAAAGAACTTGATGTCGAATGCCTTAAAACCGCTCCTAAAACACAGCAAAAGTCTCTCCAAACCCTAGACACGCTAGCCCCAAAAGATGGGCAAAAGATAGGAAGAAGATCTAGAAATAAAACTCTCAAAGTGGTATTTATAGGGCTAAAATCGAGCATCCACATGGACGTGTGGAATTTCCACACGGCTGTGTGGATTTCTAGGTTGCATTTTTCTGCACATTATGAACATTATCTGCTATAGTGATTTTAGTACAATGTTTCACCACAATAAACTGTTACAGTACTTGCCTAAATACTCTCAAAATCATTTTCTTCATCGAGGCCATATGATTGGGCATTGATCCATGCGGTAGATCATGTCGCGTCTTCAATTAAACAACATTGACGAAGCTCTTAACAATGTTGCACAAGTCTAGATATATGAGTGTGACTGCTTTTGTGCCCCTCCACTTTGTGTATTCACTTGAGCATAATGGAGGTTGGCACACACCCACATGTCTATGACCACAACTTGTGTCTCGACCCTTGTTTGATCCAAAAATTTCATCAACAATTGCGTCCATGATCTACTTTTGCTTCCTTTCTTCCAAACTTGTCTCCACAACCCTTAACATACAAAAGAACACAAACACACACGAATGAGCTATAAAATCTGATAAAAGTGATGCTCAACGTAAAAAAAGTATACTTCATATTACTTATACACAAGCACTTATTAAACTTCCACACACTTAAGCTCTTTCTCTCATTTGGGCATAACTAGTATCCGACTTATGAGAGTAGCTTCATACCTCATAGATGAGCTCTTTCCACCCACCAATACATAACAAAAACAAACACGCTAAAACAAGAATCATGCTAAAATAATCCCTTAAACATCAAACTTGAGTTTCGACATGGTTTAATGAGTGAGTAGTGTAACAAGTGATAATCGGGCAAAAATTTCCTAAAAAAATTTAAGTAAAAACTAGAGCATGATAATATTCAATGTTAAAAATTTTCCTAAATTTAAGAAAACAACCATTGCAAATTAGGTGAACCGCTATTGGCTACATGAGCATAAAGGATGAATGCATAAGTATGGAACATGTGTAATGTGAACTCCCCCCGACACTTAAGCTGTACATTTCCCTCAATATACATATGCAAGCTCAATAAAGAAATATAACTATCAAAACATGTGTGTGGAGATGGGTAATTAAAATAATACTCCACTGAACTCCTAATGGTACGTTTGATGGAGCTAATTTCATTGAGAGTTGAGTTCCAACTGGTTGTGGAGCACACATAGCTATGTAAAAAGCCACATTACCGTGCCCATGACAATCCCTCAATTCCAAGACTCACAAGACCATCTGCAAGAATACACATGGGGATTCAGTAAAACTCATCAAAAGACACTATAATCGAGTCTATAAAAATATGAAAATTAAATAAACTCAATACAATTGATAATCGAAAAGATAAACTCAGAAGGAGAGTCCTATCTGAGTAATACAAGTCCAAAATAAAATGTAGAAATAAATGCTAAAACATAAAGAAAAATAAAAATAACAACGCCTTAAGCATCGATATCCTCCTCTGCTGGTGGTACTGCTGCTGCAGGTGATGATGCTGGCGCCGCTAGTGGTGGTGATGGTGTTGTTGGTGATGCTGGAGGTGTCAGTAAAGCACGGGGTCTCATAATGAAAGGTGAGGTCACGTCTCGCTCTAGAATCTACTGTAGTGTGCCAAGGCACGACATCACTTTGCCATTGTTCATAGCCTTTAGCGCGAACATCAGCCAGATCAACATGCAACCCCTTACAATGCTCTCGAGCCTTTCAAAGCTATCACGGGCTCGAGATGGAAAAAAAACCCGCATGGGTCATTGCTCCTATGCTCCAGGGGGTGACCCTGTCTCCATCTACTCTAGTTGTGGCTGAAGAGCAGGCTGAGACCCCTCAGCTCCATCACCCATACCCTTGCCCGTATATGGTGATGGCATGATCATGACATAAACACTATCTCCGTATTTGCATACCATGCCCATCAATTGCATCATCTCTAAGCCTAGTAGAGATGGTACAATGGTCTTCTCAGGCCCTCTGATAGCATATAAGAGACCATCCACATGATGAGTCGAGTGATGTAGGAGCCTGAGAAGAGCACTCCAACCCTGGCATACTGTCCCTGATGGCGCATGTACTCTGCCATGATGTGTCCCAGGTGAAACGGCTCACTCTATACCATCAAATACAGATAAAGCAGCTCTTGATTGCTAAGGACTCCAGTACTGTCTCCACGTCCGTTCACTGATTAACTGAGAACGGCGTGGATATATCTGTAGCTCAGTCAGGAGAAACATGTGGACTTGGAAACTCCTGGCTCATACGGTTCTTGGACACAGAGTATCTTGTAGGTGCGCTGAGGAGTTAAACTACAAGGGTAATCTCTCGGGAGCTGCTCATACTCCTCTGTGTTAGTGTAAGCCTCATTGTAGAGCCCAAGTCAGATCAAAAACTGAGTCATGCTCATGTTATGGTACTATCCGAAGGCTATCAACTGAATAGCATCAATACTATCAAAGCTAGAGTATGAAAGGTCGAACTTGAACGACGCTAGCACCTCCATAGTGAGCATACGGATAGCCGGCTCTCGAATGGACAATAATCGCCTCCAGCTACCCACGAAGATCAACTCCAAAATCTTGTCGGCCATCTCATCCCCCAAATAAAACTCTCTCAATGCGCTCAAGTCGGGGAATATCGACTGTCCAAACTTAAGCCTCGACAAGGGCTCAAACTGAACCTAATGTTCAAGGATCACAAACTCCATGTACTCAGCAGAGGACTCATGGGGATGTTTTCTAATTGTTTTCTTTGATTTCGATGTCGTTCCTGCAAGAATTGAAAATAAAATGATTAAATTCAACTTAAAAAATAGTTCTACAGGAATCAACATGGTCATGTGGAAATTCCACATGCCCTTGTGGATCTTCGTAGTGGACACTGCATGGCTAGAATCTCCAACAAACTCAAAAATACAACATAAAAACCTTCAAAATCTCTTCTAAAAACATTCACCAATAATTTAAACATGAAATCTATGTGAAATCAACCACATTGAGCATAAGAAATGAAGATTGGTGAAGATGAAGGGAAAAGGAAGCTTATCGATCTAAAATGACAATCAAAAACTTCGAATACGACTGCAAAACAACACAAAAGACTTTATAGATAGATGGAGAATGTCAGGAAGAAGGAAAGGACACATTCTTTGAGTGTTTGGGAGTCTATAAATTAATAGGTACAAAATGATTTTAAAGAAAAGTCACGCCCCTTTTTGTTCTATACATCCACAACACGGGCGTGTGGAAATTACCCACATCCGTGTGTATCCACAAGAACTCTTCACAGTGGCATGCACACGGCCCTGTGTGCTCCTGGGATAGAAATTTTTACCTCAAAATTCACCAACATGGCGTGTGGAAATTACCCATGCCCGTGTGCCTGACCCGCAGGGGCACCCACACGCCCTTTTGGCTTCTCTATTCTCCGAAGAAAAAATTTCTAAGTGTTCCACATGCCCCTGTGGAAATTCCACATGGACGTGTGAAAATTCATAGGGGGGCTCACAAGAGCAACCACATTCCCCTATGTGATATCGGGATAGAGAGTTATCTCTGCAGGGTTTCACATGGGCGTGTGGAAATTACACATGCCCGTGTGCCTCCCACAGGGTCATCCACAAGCTCCTGTGTCTTCTCGGGATGGAGCTCTATCATTCTGTTGAGATCCACATGCCCTTGTGGAAATTCCCCACTAGTGTGTAGCCATCACAAGGTAGCTCGCAGTGGCATTTACATTCCTTATGTCTTCTCAGGATGGAGAAGTTGAGCTCAGAACAGAAATACATGCCCATTTAAAAATTCCACACAGTCGTGTATCTTCTTTGGATGACTCAGAAAAATTACAGGCTCTGCAGAAAAAATTCTACAACATTTATGCACATACAAAGACTGCAAATATAGTTAAAAACTATGTAAAGAATCAAGAAAACAAGCTCAAAAGATCTAAAACTTTGCCAGTCACAATGAAGTGCACTAAAACACCAACGATTCACAAGAAAAACATAGCAATAGCATGTAAAAATCAAGGCACCAACACTAAAGCTTTTATTCATGCAAAAACTAAATGAAAACTTAGAAAAAGGGTAAAGACTTGGGTTGCCTCCATAGAAGTGCTTGTTTAACGTCACTAAGCTTGACATACCTGTCCTTACCTTACAGGGGTTCATGAATAAATGTTGCCCTCTTACCTACAACTTGAAAGCACGATGAATATAATTTTCGCAAGGTAGAGGGGGAATTATTGAGTTTATTACCACACAAGGGATCCTCACCTTTACTTGGTAACTGCTCATCCCCACTAGTATTTGGACGCTTTTTGTGACGTCTCCTTGTCCTCTGGAGCTTTTGGATCATCTTCCTCATAACTCTAGGGGTAGGTTTCACCTTATCCTCTTGATCAAGTGATAAGATTTCTTCATTCTCCACTTCTTGATCTAGTGATAAGATTTCTTCATCCCTCCATTGGGTCCGAACACAACATTTCCTACATATAATCATCAATCAACTCATCAATGGTGTCAAAAAATATAAAGTATCATCGAATTTAAGAGAATGTCGCATGGCTTCAGTGAGGCGATATGTGAACTTGTCATCTCCAACTCTTAGTGCCAATTCCCCACCGTCCATGTCAATAATTGTTTTGGAAGAACGTAACAATGGCCTCCCAAGTATCAATGGAACCTCGACATCCTCATCAATATCTAATACCACAAAGTTTGCAGAAAAGATGCACTTATCAACCTTCGCAAGTACATCCTCAATGATGCCCCTCGGATGTCTAACTGATCCATCGGCCAATTGAAGTGTCATCCGAGTGGGCCTAAGCTCTCCCAAGCCTAGATTTTGAAAGAATGCATAAGGCATGATATTGATGCTAGCCCAACAATCCGCAAATGCCTTCTTTTTACCGAAATTACCAATGTTACTTGGAATGATGAAGCTACAAGGGTCTTTCTTCTTGTTCGGCATATTCTTTTGTAAAAATGCCGACCATGAAGTATCTAAGATCATAGATGCACTCTCCTCCAACTTCCTTTTGTTGATCAAGAGGTCTTTAAAGAACTTTGCATAGCGAGGCATTTGAGACAACGCCCCCACAAATGCGGTATTGATGTGCAACTGCTTGAATAGACCCAAAAGCATCTATTATTGCTCTTCATTTTGTTTATTCTTTAATCTTGAAGGGCAAAGAATTCTTGGCTTGTAAGGTGGAGGTGCCACCTTCTTCTTGGTCATTTTTTAATCTTGAAGGGTAAAGAATTTTTGGCATGTAAGGTGGAGGTGCCACCTTCTTCTCTTTAGCTCTCTCCTCAATCTCCACTTCCTTGGGTGACTCAACCATTGTCTTTTCAATAGGGAGCTTACTCTCAACTTCATGAAAACTTCTCAGAGTGATCGCCTTCACATGCTCTCTTGGAGTGGTCTCCGTGTTGCTAGGTAAACTCCCTTCAGGTTTTTCGAAAGGGACTTCATAATTTGTCCCACTTGGTTCTCCAAGTTATATAATGATGAGGTGTGGTTGCGAAGTGTTGCTTCAACCGATTGAAATCTCATATCCAATGATTGAATGAACTTGGTTAAAGCTTTTTCCAAATCAGTCATCCGGTTCTCCAACCATGAAACTCTGTTCTTGATAATCAGGGCTTGTTGTTGTTGTTGGAAACGCGATGAAGCCATAGCCATCTATTGCCCTTGATTACCCCAAGAAACATTTGGGTGGCTCCTCTACCCTTGATTGTAGGTATTGCTATATGGATATCCTTGACCCCTCATTGCATTTCCTATAAAATTCACCTGTTCCACTGAAGTTATACCACCAATAGCAATCAGGCAATCAGATAAAGCATGCCCTCACCAACACCCTGTGCAACTCATCACTACCGCCAATCTAGGGGAAGTTAGAGTGTCTAGCTTCTTGCTCAAGGACTCAACTCGGACTGCCAATGATGTGGGCTGAATCGATCTCATGAAGTCCGGCTACCTTCTTCTTGCCTCGTGAGTTCCAGCGATAATCGCTTCATAGCCATCTCTTCAATGAGTCTGTCAACATTGTTTGGGGTTTTTACTTCCTAAAGGTACCTCTTGATGCGGTATCAAGTAATTGCTTTTTGCTTGGGTTCAAAGCATTGTAGAAGGTGTGGTAATCATCCAATTGGGGAATCAATGTTGAGGACATTTCTTTAGGAGATCCTTGAACCTATCCCATGTCTCAAAAAGAGATTAAAATTCTGTTTGTATAAAAGAGGATAATTCATACATGAGCTTCGCAGATTTTCCAGGAGGGAAATATTGAGCTAGGAAAGCTTCCACCATCTCCTCCCAAGTAGTGATAATGCTCTAGGCAACGAATGTAACCATTGCTTTGCTCTCCCCTTCAAGGAAAATGGGAAGGCCCTTAACTTGATAGCATCATCCATGACTCCATTAATCTTGGATGATTTTATTGCGACTCCTTCTTTTTCTTTTTATTTCTATTTTAATCGATATTGTTCACACCACTTTGAATCATCTTTACCATAGTTAAATAGCAATTCTTGTGTTTCTAATTACTATTCCATGTGGGTGCGACTACTCACTCACCAGGGTACTCTATTACTTTGACAAACCGTGCACTTGCGGTACACACACGCAAAGGGTGTGTCAATATAGTAGGCATTCCAAAAAGAAAACATAGGATTAGGGGTTTGATTTAAAAATAGGAGACATTACTATAATAAAACGTAGGATTATTGTTCTGATTCAAAACTATAATAATTTGTTTTCTTATAGTAACATATCAAAAATAACATTTTGAATCGAAACCCTAATCTTGTATTTCTGAAAACAAAACATAGGATTAGAGTTTTGATTCAAACATGAAAAATAGGAGACATTTTAAAAAGAAAACACAAGATTAGTGATCTGATTAAAAAACAACAGACATTGTGAAAAGAAAAGAAAAGATTAGGTTTTTAATTGAAAAATAATAGAAATTACGAAAAGAAAAATAAATTAGTGTTTTGATTCAAAACTGATAAATAAAATACATTAAGAAAACAAAAAAAAAGGATTCGCATTTTGATTGAAAGATAGCAGACACTACAAAAAGAAAACATAGAATTAGTATTTTGATTAAAAGAAAGAAGACATTCCGGAAATAAAACATAGGATTAAGGTTTTCATTCAAATATACTAGGCATTATGAAAAGAAAACAAAGTATTCGGGTTTTGATTGAAAAATAGCAGACATTACTATAAAAAAACATAGGATTAGGGTTCTGAAAGAGAAATAGGAGACATTGATACAAGAAATTTTAGGTTTTTGGTTTTATTTCAAAAGTAATAGACAATAAGAAATAAAACATAGGTTTAATGTTTTGATTGAAAAATATGGAACATTTCAAAAAGAAAACATAACACAACACCATATAAGCCTATCAGTGGCATTTTTCATGGCCTTTAGCGGCGTTTTTAAACGCCGCTAATCTATCTCTCGGCACATTTGGAAAACGCCACGACTAGTGCCGCTAAAGTGAACGTCGGTAAATTAGTGGCGTTTTTATTAATACAACACCGCCAATTTAGTGGAGTTTATTAAATAAATGCCTCTTGAATCTATCAATGAAGATCAGTGTAAGGCACCAATATGCCAACGTTTTTTTAAAAAGAAGCCGCTAAAATGGTGGCCATTATTTGCATAAATGCAGGTAAATGGGTGGGTGGGAATTTTTTAAAAACCAAATTTAGCGGCATTTATATTATTAAACTCTGCGAACACGGTGGCATTTTTTGCGTAAACACGGCACTAATTTAGTGGTGTTTTAAACAATAAGCGCCACTGAAATAATGGTGTTCATAGCAAAAAATGTCATGAGTTTACCCACCTATAAATATTATTTAATGCCTTAACGGTGTTTTATGTGAGAAAATGCCACTAAAATAGTGGTGTTTTTTTACAAGAACGACATGAAATTAGGGAATTTAAATTTACAAATTACTATTGTAATTTGCCGGCGTTTTCCTAAAAAACGCCACTAAAGTTGATTTTGAATAGGATTTCCTCCAATTTTATTTTATTTTATTTTTGTATTTTTACAAAACGAAATGCCAGTAAAACACCTAGATTAAACATTCAACATAACAACAATCACACATACTTATTTATGTACACAAACATAATTATTGATGTTCAATAATTTCAAACCAATTAAAAGTCACAAACGTCTTTGATATTCCACCATAATACAAAAGAAAATAAAAAGTAACTAACATTAGTAAATAGTATAGGTTTGTGATTCTTGTCTTACTCCAAATAAAACCTTAATACAACTGGAAAACAGAGATAAATAAAAGACCTCCACAACATGGTCAAAACCACTACTAATCTCTAGAAGGCTGATTATGCAATTAAAAAAATTATGAGAAAATATTCCACAATGAATTTAAAATTATAATAAAATAGATACAAACACAATAACATTGGCAGTTTCAAAATAGCTGTGACTGAGAAGTTGAGCTAGCTATGTCAACTCCAGGGATAGTAACTCCTGGAAAATGATTTTGTAAAAACCCAAGAAGGGCATTATATCGAGCATGTTCTTGCTCGCGTTCTTGCTCACATTGCGCACGTTCTTGCTCACGTTGCGCATGTTCTTGGTCTCGCTCCACTTTCATTTGTTGCATTTGTTGTTCCATTTGATGAAATCGCTCGGCAAAATCACTTGATTGGGTTCTTGAGGAAGTATAATTTCTGCTACTCGTACCCCCATAATAACTTTTTGGTGTTGGACCTAATCCAACCCCTCTTACTTGCACACATCATTCTTTTCCAATAAGTTCTGTCAGAATTTCGGTTTCCACCATTTGCATATAATCATCTACTGTTTCACATTAAGCTAATTTCTCATTTTCCTTCTCCTATATATATTGAAAAAAATTATTTTAAAGAAATAATATATATTTCAAAACAAATTATGAATTAAGAAATTCTTAAAACATAATTATTAGCATAATTTGTTCAGTTTCCATGTTCATGTGAGAACCACCCTTTTTGGTATGAGTTGCTTTAAAAAATTCAAGGTGTCATACTTTTGTTCCACTGTTAACCTCCTACAAGTATTTAAAAAAAAATTGTTCGAATCACAGACATCAAGAGATTAACTTTAAGACATCATTAAAATACAAAGGAAAGTAAAAACAACGTTTATAACTCACAGTAGAAATTTAATGCTCAATATATATTTGCTTACCATTTCCTTTTCCTTTCTGGCAAAGCACTTCGATCAAGAGGTATGAGTATATTTTTGTTGTTTTCTGCTAGCAACCCCAAGCCTTTCTGAATACTACATAATAACATGTATACTAACTTAGAACTAATAAAGATATGATAATTTCAATAAAGTAAGTAAAATAACTATTCAGACGTCTCCTTTACTTGAATATCAAAAATCGACTAATTGTTCCCATCGCCATCGAATGGTTGTATTTGGATGTTTATCTTTGTTTGCTTGCAAACCATCTTCTCGTTTAAAATGATGTTTTTTCAAATCATGCTTGTAATCTCTCCATTTCTTCCCCAAAGACTTTAGCACATACTCTTTCAAAATTCCAAGAGCAAATTGTAACTATATGAAGACATTATAAACAATTTAGTTTATTAATGTAACTTGATGTTTATATATTTATAGAAAGAACATTTGCATAATTCAATTATGTGGGTTTACCTCAGTAAATTTGAACAATTCATCCTTCAATGTTTTTGGAACTTTATGCCAACTCTCATAATGGAGGCTGATTTGTTGACCAGTTCGAGCAAGCATGTCGAGAAATCCCCTAATAATTGTGCTTCGGGCCCAATTGGTTGTCCCAAATGATTTGCACTCACCAGAATCCTCTCTTCTTGTGGTAATGACCACAACTCCTTCAAAGTTGTTCGGCCTTTTTTTTTGCTGTCCATTGCTATCAACTACAATAATTTACATATTAGTGGAAATTATAACATTAATGCAAATATAATAAACAATGACTAAAATTAAAGATACGTAATTAACCTATATTTAAATTTTCTGCGTCATTAACTTTGGGAACATTCTCTAATCTGTTACTATTGTTTTGGTTTGGCTCTTGTTCATTATTATTTGAATCAGCTGAAGATGATGGAACCGAACAGTGAAGGACAACATCAAGTGTTGCAGCGGATCTATTAGAACCAAGAGGGATTAATGGATTGGAGTTGCAAGTGTTTTTACTTGTATTTCTAGGAATTTTTTCCCGATTGACATTGTTGCACTTCTCGCTCATTAAACTCTTTTTGGGAAAATCAAGTTTGTTGTTTTAGGGACTAATTAGTTTTTTTTCCTTGTTTTGTTAAAAAAAAGGAGCAATAGTTTATACTTGTTTATGTGCATTGGGGGTGGAAAGAGCTACCGCCTATGAAGTATGAAGCTACTCATATAAGTCGGATACTAGTTATGCCGTAACGATAGAAAGAGCTATCTCATGGGATGAGTGAAAGCTACTACACCAGTAGAAAGAGCTACCACCTCGAAAGTGTGAAAACCATGTTAGCGGCCACTTTGGAAAGGTCTACCTTAGAGGATGTGTGAAGCTACTACCATTCCTTTATTTTGTTGTGTTTTGTAGATAAATAAGTCCCTTATTACTTAGAACTTTGAGGAGTATACTTTGTGTTGAATTGAGAGAATTTACACACACTTACACAATTTTGAGTTTGTTGTCGTCTTTGATTCAAGTTTTTAGCTAGAGCATAGATTTTTTCATATATAGTGTTAAAATTTCCCTTACTTCAAGAATGCTCTTCTTGCATGATTTGATGAACCTAAGGCCAAGAACTTTCAATATTTCCTTCTTCTATACTTCAATGTTTTATTTTTTCTTGAGGATAAACAAAAGCTTAAGTGTGGGAGAGTTTGATAAATGTTTTGGTATTAGTAATATGAAGTATTCTTTACTTGTGTTGAGCATTACTTTTATCATGTTTTAGCTCTAATACATGTGTATTTGTGTTACTTTGGTGCATGTAGGGTTGTGAAGCCAAATATGAAAGAAAGAAGCCAACATAGATCATGAATGAACTATTTGATGAAATCTTGGAAGGAACAAATGCGAAGAAATAAGTTGGGTTCAAAGATACGTGAATGTGTGCTAACCTCCGTATATTCAATCAATCACATGATTTGGAGGGGCACAAAAGCAGTCACATTTGCGTATTCCAACTCGTGCAATGATAGCAAGATCTTCACCAATGAGTTTGTTAATTGAAGAAGCGACGCGATCTACGGCATAAATGTGTGCCCGTTTATGTTGCCTCGATAAAAAACACGGAATAGAGAGCATTTTGGCAGTGTTAATGTAGCAGGTCACTACAGCAAAACACGGTAGTAATTTACTATAGTAGTTACTATTCACAACCCGAAGAAAATCAAGATTCCAGAGTATCCACATGCCCATGTGGATTTTCCATAGGGGGCGTGTGGAACATCCACATGGCAGTGTGGATGCCCGATTCACCCTATTTAAAGCCGTGATTCAGCTCGATTTGAGGATCCTTTTTCCCATAGTTTCTCCAACTCTTGAGAGGCTTGCGGCTAGGATTGAGAGGTATTTGCAAGGCTCTTGAGAGGCTTGCGGCTAGGATTGAGAGGTATTTCCCATAGTAATGTCTCCTATTTTTAAATAAAAAAAATTATCATTTCTTTTCTTTTCAGAATATCTACTATTTTTGAATCAAAACCCTTAACGTATGGTTTTCTTTTCAGAATATCTCATGTTTTTGAATTAAAATGATAATCCTATGTTTTCTTTTCAGAATGTCTCCTATTTATGTATTAAAACCCTAATCCTTTGCTTTATTTTTGGAATGTCTCCTATTTATTGGTGTTTAATCAAAACCCTAATTCTATATTTTCTTTTCGGAATGTCTCTTGCTATTCTATCAAGATACTAATCCTATGTTTTCTTTTCGAAATGTCTTCTATTTTTGAAATGAACCCTAATCCTAAATGAATGTTTCTCTTTTCTGAATGTCTCTTATTTTTGAATAGAAATCCTAATCCTATGTTTTCTTTTCGGAATGTCTCTTATTTTTGAATTAAGACCCTAACCTTTTATTTTCCTTTTCAAATGTCTCATATTTTTATCCTTTATTTTCCTTTTTCAATGTCTTGTATTTTTCTATCAAAACACTAATTCTATGTTTTTTTTGGGAACGTTTCCTATTTATAGGTGTTTAATCAAAATACTAATCCTATATTTTATTTTCAGAATGTCTCCTATTTATCAATCAAGGCTTAAGTACAATGTTTTCTTTTTAGAATGTCTCCTTTTTTGAAATAAACCGTAATCCTATGTTTTCTTTTCAAAATATCTCCTATTTTTTACTTGTGAATTAAAAAAAGAATAATTTACTGTCCTTTCGGAATGTCTCCTATTTTTTAATCTAAACCATAATCCTATGTCTTCTATTTGATATGTCTCCTATTTTTCAACTAAAACAAATAATCCTATAATCCTTCACTTAAATTTTGGTTTCAAATAAAAAACCTAATCCTATTATTTTTTTCTCTGAATGTCTTCTAGTTTCAAATCAAAACCTTAATCCTTTGCTTTTCTTTTCAGAATGTCTCCTATTTTTTTGTTTCGAATCAAAATGCTAATACTATATTTTCTTTTCACAATGTCCACATTTTTTTAATCAAAACCCTAATTTTATGTTTTTCTTTAATAATGTCTTCTATTTTTTGGGTTTAAATCAAAACCTCAATCTTAGTCTTACTTTCGGAATGTCTTTTATTTTTCGATTTTTGATCAAAAACGTAATTCTATGTTTTCGTTTTTGAATGCCTCTTATTTTTTACTCAAAGCTCTTATCCCATGTTTTCTTTTTTGAATGTCTCCTATTTTTTAGATTTGAATCAAAACTCTTATATTATGTTTTCTTTTCAGAATGTCTGATAAGTGCTTGTGCGATATGAATGCGAAGCGTTCATTCCTTATGTTGAGCATTACTTTTCTAAGGTTTTTACATTAATATGTGTGTTTTTATGTTTCTTTTATGCAGGTAGGGTTGTGAGGCCGAGTATGAGGGAAATAGGCCAATGTGGATCACAATGCACCTATTTTGGAGGAGATGTTGCTAAGGTTCAAACGCGAAGACATAGGACTGGTGTGAGATGCTAGAGTGCGTGGCAACCTCATCGCATTCGAGTGAGCACATCTATTTGGAGGGGCACAAAGGCAGTCACACTCGACCATTCCGACTTATGCATATAAGAACAAGAGCTCCAGCAACATGTATATCATTGAAGAAGCAAGTGATTCATGATGTGAACGTGTGCCCGTTTGCGTTACCCCGATGAAAGTATGGAAATGGGAAGTTATTCAGGTCGAAGATTGTAGCAGGGCACTGTAGCAACATTGTAGCAACATTATTCACAGCCGGCCGAGAAATCAGAGAAATAGAGAATCCACACGGGCGTATGGAAATTATCCACGCCCGTGTGGAAATTCCGCACGGGCGCGTGTAGCGTCCACGCCCGTGGAGTTGCCCGATTCCAGCCCTATTTAAAGCCAATTCAGCCCCGATTTTGGTATTCTTTTCTCCATCTTTTCCCCAACTTGAGAGAGGGCTTCGGCTAGGGTTTTTGAGGGGTATTGGCTAGGTTTTTGGAGAGGTTCTACGGCTCCGACATCGCGCATCATTTGGAAGAAGGTTATTGGGAGAGCTTTCGTCGGCATCGATTCGGCGGGGTGTATCCTAGGCCGGACAAAGGATCCCTTGCGACGAGTAGAGGACTCTCCACAAGACCATCGACACGACCATAGAGGGGGTTTCTTTATGGATTCATTGCTTTTACATTCGATTTCTTTGATTGTGCTTAGCTCTATGGAGAGCTAAACCCCTAGTGGGTACTTGGGTGATTGTGAACCCTAGGATGTATTCATTTTATTGAACTTCTTTATTATGCTTTCAATAAATTGATGTTTATTGTGAGTACCAACCTTGAATGCTTGATTGTATGAATGTTTCCCTTAGAGTGACACTAGAGTTGAGAGTTCTTATTGGTAACATTGTGAGTGAGTGACACACCACAAGCGTTAGACAAAACTAGGTTGGAGAGGGTTGAGAGGGTGAGTCGAGAGGTACAAGAGCGTCCCGTTTCCCCTCCGACGTCATAGATTCTACCTCCGTTCCTCGAGTTCTTTGCAGCCATAATAGAGTGAATGGTCTAAGGGATGAATCTCCGCTGGGGCTTAGTTGCGCGTGCAACAGAGTGAAGCGTTGAGGGGATCTTAGTATCTAGGGCTTAATTGTGGTTAGGGACCTTTCGCCTCGACCAAAGGGTTAGGTCTATAATTAGGAAGAGATTTATCACCTGGAATCCCTAGAGCTCATTGCAACTTTATTCGAGTGCGAGGTTGAGAGATTATTTAATCTTTCCTCCGGGACATGAATAGAGTTAGGCATAGTTGACCTTAGATTTGGGACTATGTATGTAAGGATTTCCACGACTCACCATTGCATTGATTAGGAAGCATAATAGAGAGTTCTTGCACTTGAAGCGATTATCCTAGGCGAAGCATCATCCTAGTACCCCATCTTTATCGATTGCCTTACCTCCTCCTTACTTTTGCTCTCTTACTTGTTGCTTTTAATTGTTGAGAATTGAATCATTGTCACACTTATCACTGTTGATATTCCACATAGCTAAGAATTGAATTAAGTGTCTTTACTTCCTACTCCCTGTGGATTCGATAGCCGCTCACCCAGGATTATTACTTCGACAAACCCGTGCACTTGCGGGATATACGCAAGGGGACCTTGTCAATGTCTCATTTTTTTTAATCAAAATTCTAATCATATATTTTCTTTTTGGAATGTCTCTTAATTTTTGGTTTTGAACCAAAACCCTAATGCTATATTTTTCTTTTCGTAATGCCTTTTTCTTTAAATAAAAAAATTAATCCTTATCGTATGTTTTCTTATCATAATAACTCATATTTTTTTAATCAAAAAACTATTCCTATGTTTTCCTTTCGCAATATCTCATATTTTTCAATCAGAACCATAGTCCCATGCTTTCTGTCGGGAATATTTGCTATTTAGAATCAAAACCTAGGATTAGAGTTTTGATTGGAAAATATGAGATATAGGATTAGGGTTTGGATTGCAATTAAAGGGAGATTTGGTTTCCTTTATGACAAATCAGGGCAAAATATCTCTTTCCTAAACCAACCCAATTTCTGGAAGGAAACAAAATCAAATCCCAATTACTCAGGAAATCAAATATTACAAGATTAAGAGTGGAGAGATTCGCCTACTATCTTCACGTGCTATAGTACCCCCATGATACTATTCCCATATTTAGATTGATTTTCTAGCCAATTTTATTTTCCTATTTTTAGATTGTTTTCCTAGAAAATTTTCATTTTCTATCTTTAAATTGATTCTCTAGCCAATTGTAATAAGATAGTTTTTTTGTATCCCAAGTTTAAGTTGACTATAAATAGGCTTGTATCTTCTCTTTTGAAAGATAGAACTATGATTATTATTTTCAAAATAAGAGTTGTCTTAGTACCATTGTTCTTGTGGGTTCTACTAGATTCATGAGAAGAAAGTTTCAGCTTTCTCCAAATTCGTGCTCTACGCTTCAGGGTGTTTTGTGTGGATTAGTTTCTAGTTTATAGTTATGCGATTGTTAGGACAGTGGGTCAGAGTTCTCGAAGCTTCAGATCATCTCTCCCCAACGTACGGGTGGCATCCATCCACGACTGTTCCTAGCTAGTTATCCAACATGGTAGGATATGTTATTCCTAGATTAACCTTTTTGTTCAATCTAAGTTATTTCATAAATTTTTACTACCATAGTCCACAAACCTAAAAAAAACCAAAAATTACCTTTGTATTAGTACTGTTATTTGAGTATTGTATTTCAGGTCTATAATCTGTTCATATTCCTCTAGTTGCTGGTCACAAAAAAAAAAGCAAAACAAAACAAATAGAAAAGCAAGAAAGTTCAAGAAAGGGCATTATAAAAAATAAATAAAATCAAATTGGAGTTTCTAGCAATCTAGATGCTATATCTCATTAGATTATTACTTGTTTTGCACTCACTGGATTTCAGTACTATTTCCTTCTTGTTTTAGCCAACCAAACTCTACTAAAAACCAAAGCTAGTTCTTTCGATACCTTCTGTTTAATTGCTTAATCACATACGGTAAACTACCACTTGGCACAACAATCATCCGACGAGAAGGCATAAGAGCTTTGGTAAGTAAGAGGTAAGATTTGTGTAAATCCACATATGTACTCTATTTTTATTTAAATCCACTAACATGGTAGGTTCGGAAGCAAGTTGCCATGATGATGACCCTGCTGGTTCATACCACAAGACAAATGCACCGGTTACACATGCATAGTATGATGTATTTGTTAGTCACTTTCAGTGTGAGCTGCAAGTACCAATTATGCCAGTATAGGAGGAGATGCAGAAGGTCATGCAAGATACCCTGCGTGAGACTATTGACCACTCCCACGCTGAGCGTGTTCTAACCCGAGATGGGCTTGACGACCGTCATGACCATGGTGACCCCGTTCATGTTTGTTATGAACATCGACAATTTCTATGCCATAACAATGATGAAGGCCTTCCCCGCGGCCACCGAGATTGAGAAGATCTTGATAGTACGACAAAGATTAAGATGAGCATAGCACCATTCAGTGGCAAAGCGGATCTTGAAGTTTACTTGGAGTAGGAGACGAGGTGTGATCAAATTTTTAGGATCCATGGTTTTTCCGATGAAAAAAGGGTAAATGATGCAGCGTATACTTGAGACCGTTGATTCGAGCACGAATATCCAATAATAAGCCTTCCAACGCCTGTTGGTTAATGATAATAAGGATTAGAAAAGAGTAAAATCTTATTACTCAATAAAAATGATCATCACAAAACTCATTTTCTCTTACCTGTAGGGTTACAATAAATAGGCGAAAATAGCAATAAGAAAGGAGATAATTTGAAAATTTACCAAAAATGGAAAATTCTCAAATATCAGCAAGAAATAGAAGGGTTAACAAAAGAAAGACTATTGCCACAAACGGCTTACAAATCGGAGATTTCTAGCATAAGATATAATGAAATCAAATCTTTCCTAAAATGGCAAATTTGCTCTTTCGAGGCCAAGATGATGGAATTCGGCCGAAACTGGCATGGCTCACAATCAAAGTTAGTGACTTGTGCTCGTTGACCCATTTTCCTTCAAGTGAGACCCTTAAAAACCAAAAATCCACCACTTGAAAAAAATACCAGAATACCCTTGTTAGGCCAAGTTAAATTTGTCCAGAAAGGCACAGGTTTACGCCTCAATACGCCCCGCATCAGTAAACTTAGTATCTCTTAAATTTACCGATTATGCACTAACATGGTGGAACCGGTTACAGGAAGACAGGCTATTTGCGGGTAATGGCTATATTCGCATATTGGATGCTATCAAAAGGGCTATGCAACACCGTTTTGTTCCACCACACTTCTAAAGAGATCTATATATAATAGGCCACAATGGCTTGTTCAAGGTACAATAACTGTCGATGAATTTCATATGGAGATGGAGATCCTGATGATCCATACCAACTTGCCAGAAAGTGCTAAGTAGAACATGGCAAGGTTCTTGATCGGTCTCAACCGTGATATTGCTAATCAAGTGCAGATGTTCCTTTCCAACAATCTATAGGAGATCATACATCAAGCGACAAAGATGGAGCAACAACAATAGT
Organism: Dioscorea cayenensis subsp. rotundata; assembly: GCF_009730915.1. Taxonomy (NCBI): domain Eukaryota; kingdom Viridiplantae; phylum Streptophyta; class Magnoliopsida; order Dioscoreales; family Dioscoreaceae; genus Dioscorea; species Dioscorea cayenensis. The sequence goes on from NC_052490.1 coordinate 11,853,733, forward strand.
ATGGCGATTGGGGATGCACCATACCCAATCGTCCCACTGCCCCCACTTGGCGCCACCCGTAGGGCGTCACAAGAGGTGGCGCTACTCTTAAGGCAATAGCCGCCACCTCTGCCGCATCCCTTGGCCACATGTCGACCATGTCAACACCTTCACTGGGCTCTTAACACAATGATCGATGCCCATCTTCTTCTTTATCCACTTTGGCATCTTCTTGCAGCCGCGATATAGAGTGCTTCAAGTGCAAAGGGAGATGGCACATTGCTTCCGAGTGCCCCAGCAGGATGACCTTGCTCATTAATGAATAGGGCGAATGGGAGTCTGAGAGTGACCCCGAAGATGATGGTGATGCAAATGATGAGCCAGTATATTAAGTTAATTGTGGCATTCAAGCTAATGTGGCAGATTGCTTTGTTTCCCGTCGTGTGCTTAGCGTCAATGCTGTTGAAAAGGAGAAGGGACAATGCCATAAAATCTTCCACACTCGCGGCACCATTAAAAACAAGGTATGTAGAATTATTGTTGGTAATGGCAGCTGTAATAACATTGCTAGTTCGGACTAGGTGGAGAGATTTGGGTTAAAGCAGCTGCATCACCCTAGTTAATACAAGATGCAGTAGTTCAATGATTGTGGATCGTTGCATGTTAGCAACATTGTAATGGTTCAATTCTCAATTGAGAAGTATCATGATCAAGTGGAGTGTGATGCTATCCCAATGCAATCATACCAATTATTGTTGGGGCGCCCTTAGCTATTTGATCATGATGTCCATATTAGCAGCCGTGCTAACTAACTCACTTTCATATACAAAGTGGAGCGCATTTCTTTGCTTCCCATGACTCTGGAGGAAATATTGATGGATGATGTAAAAAGAGAGAGAGAGAGAGAGAGAGAGAGAGAGAGAGCAAAACACTTGAGTGAGAGCCACCATCATAGTGAGCGAGTGAATCCAAAGCCAAATAAAACCCCACATCTTAAATTAACCAAACCCGGGGAAAAAGAGGGCTTAGTGATGATGGCTAGGAAGGGGGACATGAGGGCTTTAAGAGAACACAATTCTATGTTCTTTGTTCTCTTATACAAAGAAAGTTTGCTAACTATTAATGATTTACCCTCTATTTTGCCTAGTTCTATTTTTGATCTTTTGCAGGCATATGAGGGTGTGTTCCCTTGATGAGGCCCCACTTGGGCTACCACCGAAGCAAGGAAGTGAGCATCAAGTTGATTTGATACCAGGAGCACCATTGCCTAATTTGCCACCTTATCGCACCAATCCAGAGGGGACAAAAGAAATCCAGCATCAAGTGTAAGAACTACTCGACAAAGATTACGTAAGGGAAAGTCTCTCTCGTTGTGTAGTCCCGGTAATTTTAGTTCCTAAGAAAGATGGTTCTTGTAGAATGTGTGTAGATTGTAGAGCCATTAACAACATAACTGAGATTGATGAACTTGTGTAATGGCTATCACCAAATTAGAATGAAAGAGGGTGATGAGTGGAAAACATCATTTAAAACAAAATTTGGACTGTATGAATGGTTAGTCATGCCTTTTGGTTTAACAAATGCACCTAGTACTTTCATGAGATTGATGAACCATGTACTTAGAGTCTTCATAGCAAAATTTGTGGTACTTGATGATATTTTAATTTTCAACAAGTTTTTAGATGATCATATTGAACATTTACATGATGTACTTGATGTTTTGAGAAAGGAACAATTGTATGGTAACCTTGAAAAGTTCACCTTTTGCACCAACTGATAAGTGCTTGTGCGATATGAATGTGAAGCGTTCTTTCATTTTGTTGAGCATTACGTTTCTTGGGTTTTTACACTAATTTGTGTGTTTTTATGTTACTTTTATACAGGTAGGGTTGTGAAACCAATTATGAAGAAAAAAAGCCAATGTAGATCACAATGCACTGGATTTGGAGGAAATCTTGCTAAAGTTCAAACGCGAAGATATAAGTCAGGTGCGAGATGCTAGAGTGTGTGCCAACCTCCCCGTATTTGAGTTTGCACAACATTTGGAGGGGACAAGGGCAGTCACACTCAAGCACTCCGACTTATGCACATAGAATAAGATTTCCATCAACTTATCCGTCATTGAAGAAGCAAAGCGATCCACGGCATAAACGTGTGCCTGTTTATGTTACCTCGATGAAAAGTGGATTCAGGAGTATTTTTGGCAGAGTGCTGTAGCAGGTTACTGCAGCAGAACAACGTAGTGAAAGTACTGTAGCAGCACTGTTCACAGCCGGCCGAAAATGACAATTTCAGAGAATCCGCACGGGCGTGAGGAAATTACCCACGCCGTGTGGAAATTCCCCAGGGGCACCCACAGGGGTGTGTGGATTCCCGATTCCAGCGCTATTTAAAGCCGATTCAGCCCTGATTTTAGCATTCTTTTCCCCATCTTTTCCTCAACTTGAGAAAGGGTTTCGGCTAGGGTTTTGAGAAGTATTGGCTAAGGTTTTGGAGAGGTTCTACGTCTCCGACATCGTCATTCCTTTGGAAAAAGGTTGGTAGGGGAGCTTCCGTCGAGGCGTATCCTATACCAACAAGGGAATCCTTGGACAATGAGTAAAGGACTTTCCACAAGACCATCGACACGACTATCGAGGGGGTTTCTCTATCGATTCATTGCTTTTATATTCTATTTCTTTGATTGTACTTAGCTCCATTGAGAGCTAAATCCCTAGTGGGTACTTGGGTATTTGTGAACCCTACGATGTATTTGTTTCATTGAATCTCTTTATTATGCTTTCAATTAATTGATGTTTGTTGTGAGTTCCAACCTTGAATGCTTGATTGTATGAACATTTCCCCTAGAGTGACACCAGGGTTTAGAGTTCTTGTTGGTAACCTTGTGAGTGAGTGACACACCACGAGCATTAGACAAAGTTAGGTTGGAGAGGGTTAAGAGGGTGAGTCGAGAAGTACAGGAGCGTCCCCTTTCCCCTCCGGCGTGATAGATTCTACCTCTGTTCCTCGAGTTCTTTGTGGCCATAATAGAGTGAATGGTCTAAGGGATGAATCTCCGCTGGGGCTTAGTTGTGCATGCAACGGAGTGAAGCGTTGAGGGGATCTTAGTATGTAGGGCTTAATTGTCGTTAGGGACCGTTCGCCTTGACCAAAGGGTTATGTCTATAATTAGGAAGAGATTTATCACTTGGAATCCCTACAGCTCATTGCAACTCTATTCAAGTGCGAGGTTGAGAGGTTATCTAATCTCTCCTCCGGGATAAATATAGAGTTAGGCATAGTTGACCTTAGATTTGGGACTATGTATTTACGGATTTCCATGACTCACCATTGCATTGATTATGGAGCATAATAGAGAGTTCTTGCACTTGAAACAATTGTCTTAGGCGGAGCATTATCCGAGTACCCCATCTTTGTTGATTGCCTTACCTCCTCCTTTACTCGTGCTCTCTTACTTGTTGTTTTTACTTTTGAGAATTGAATCATTGTCACACTTATCACTACTGATCTTTCACATAGCTAAGAAGCGGATTAAGTGTTTTTATTCCCTACTCCCTGTGGATTCGATACCCGCTCATCCAGGATTATTACTTCGATAAACCCGTGCACTTGCGGGGTATACGCAAGGGGAACTTGTCACCAACAAAGTTGGGTTTCTTGGCTTTGTGGTTTCATCTCAAGGTGTTGACGTGGATGAAGACAAGATCAAAGTGGTATGTGAGTGGGAAACACCCTCAAATGTGAGCCAAGTGAGAAGCTTTCTAGGACTTGCAGGCTTTTATTGTCGGTTCATGAAGGATTTCAGCACCATCGCCCGCCCAATCAATGAATTGACAAAGAAAGAAGTTACATTCAAATGGGGGACAGCACAAGAAAAGGCATTTCAAAAATTAAAGGACAAATTGACATCCGCGTCACTACTAGCACTTCCTGACTTTGGTAAAACTTTTGAAATAGAATGTAATGCAAACTATCCACGGATTAGGGCTTTGATTAAAAAAACATGAGACATTTCGAAAACAAAAACATAGGATTTCAGTTTTGAATGAAAAATAGAAGACATTACTACAAGAAAAAATAGCATTAGGGTTTTGAATGTAAAATAGGAGACATGACTTTAAGAAAACATATTACTGGAGTTTCGATACGAAAATAGTAGAGATTAAAAAAAAAAAAGAATTATGGTTTTGATTAAAAAATATGAGACATTTTGAAAGGAAAACATAGGATTTGAGTCTTGATTGAGAAATAGGAGACATTACTATAAGAAAATATTGGATTAGAGATTTGATTCAAAAATAGTTGATTCAAAAATTAGGAGGCACTGCGAAAGAAAACGTATGATTAGAGTTTCGATTAAAAAATATGAAACATTCCTAAAAAAACTTCCTATAAAAAATAGTAGACATTCCAAAAAGAAAACATAAAAAATATGGTTTTGATTAAAAAATTGGAGGCATTCTGTAAAAAAACACATAGAAGTACTGTTTTGATTAAAAACAAAATAGGGGACATTTCCAAATAAAAATATAGGATTATGGTATTGATTCAAAAATAGCAGACATTTCCTAAAGAAACATAGGACTACAGTTTTGATTTATTAATAGGACCCAATATGAAAAAAAACATAGGATAAGTGTTTTGATTGAAAAATATGAGGCATTATAAAAAGAAAACACCGGATTATTGATTTAATTAAAAAATAGGAGACATTCACAAAAGAAAACATAAGATTAGTTTTTTGATTGTAAAATAGTAGACATTATAATAATAATAAATTTGGGATTAGGCTTTTGAATTAAAAAGTGGGGACATTAGTATTTTTTAATAAGACAAAGGATTACGGTTTTCATTCAAAATATTAGAGTGATTTCAAACTATCACTCGGAATGTGTCCTATTTTACAAACAAAACATAGGATTAGGGTTTTCAATCCTATGTTTTTGAATCCAAAACATAGGATTGTTTTGCAATGTGAAAGGAAAACATCAGATTATGGTTATGATTTAAATATTGTCAGCACTCTGAAAAGACAACATAGAATTAGGCTTTTGACTAAAAAATATGAGACATTACTATAAGAAAACATAGGATTATGGATTAAAAAATAGGAGGCATTAAAAAAACTTAGGATTAAGGTTTTGATTGAAAAATATGAGACATCCTAAAATAATACATAGGAATATTGTTTTAAATCAAAAATAGTAGACATACCAAAAAAAAAACATAGGATTATTGTTTTGATTTAAAAATAGAAGACATTACTATACAAAAACTAAGGATTTGGGTTTGGATTGAAAACCAAAAAATAGGGGACATTTCCAAAAGAAAACATAGGATTAAAGTTTTAATTTAAAAATAGTAGACATTCCGAAAGAAACATAGGATTAGGGTTTTATTTGAAAAACAGAAGACATTCTGAAAAGAAAATATTGGATATGGTTTTTCAATGAAAAATAGGAACCATTGCTAAAAGAAGACAAAGGTTGAGGTCGTTGCAGTTTTGATTCAAAACGGACAAATAACAGACATGGAGAAAAAGAAAACATAGTATTTGGGTTTTGATTGAAAGATATGAGGCATTGATAAAAGGAAATATAGGATTAGTGTTTTGATTAAAAAAATATGTGGCATTCCAAAAAAGAAAACATAGGATTATTGTTAGGGAATATCCGCTATTTTTTAATCAAAACCCTAATCGGAATGTGTCCTCTTTTTTAATCAAAATCTTAATCGTATGTTTTTTTTGAAATGTATCCTATCTTTCTATAAAAACCAGAATCCTATGTTTTCTCTTCGAAATGTGCCATATTTTTCAATCAAAACCATAATCCTTTTTTTTTCTTTACGGAATGTTTGCTATATTTAAACCAAAACATTAATCCTTTGTTTTCTTGTCGTAATGTCTCATATTTTTCAATAAACCCTTAATCCGATGTTTTCTTTTGGAAATGTCTGCTATTTTGAATCAAAACAATAATCCTAAGTTTTCTTTTCATAATGCCTCATATTTGTCAATGAATACCATAATCCTTTGTTTTCTTTCTAGAATGGCTCCTATTTTTCAATCAAAACGTTTATGTTTTCTTTTGGAAATGTATTGTACTTTTAAACTAAAACTCCAATCCTATGTTTTCTTTTGAAAATGTCCCCTATTTTCCTATTTTTAATCAATACCCGAATCCTATGTTTTTTTATAGTGATGTCTCATATTTTTTAATCAAACCCTAATCCTATCTTACTTTTCGTAATGTCTCATATTTTTCAATGAAAACAATAATACTATGTTTTCTTTTCTTAATGTCTACTATTTTTGAATCAAAACATTAATCTTATGTTATTTCTTAATGCTTCCTATTTTTAAATCAAAACACTAATACTTTAATTTTTTTTGGAAAGGGTCCTATTATTTAGTTTTGAATCAAGAATCTAATCCGTTGTTTTCTTTTCAAAATATCACATTTATTTTTAATCAAAACACTAATCCTATCTTTTTTTTTTGTGAATATCTGTTGGTTTTTAATAAAAGCTTAATCCGATGTTTTCTTTTTCGAATGTCTCCTATTTTTCAAAACACTAATCATATTTATTGATCAATACCCTAATCCTTATTTTCTTTTCGGAATGCCTCCTATTTTTCAATCAAAACCCTAATCCTATGTTTTTTTCAGGATGTCTACTATTCTTGAATCAAAACCCTAATCTTATATTTTTTTTTATCAAAACCCTAATCTTATGTTTGTTTCAAGATGTCTACTATTCTTGGATCAAAACCCTAATCTGATGTTTGTTTTTGGAAATGTCCCCTATTTTGTGTTTTTAATCAAAACACTCATCCTATTTTATCTTATAGTAATGTCTCATATTTTTCATTCAAAACCTTAATGCTATGTTTTATTTTTCAAAATGTATCGTATTTTTCAATCAAAACCATAATTCTATGCATTATTTTTTGAAATGTCTACTATTTTTTAATCAAAACCCTAATCCAATGTTTTATTTTAGAAATGCAACGTATTTTTCAATCAAAAACCAAATCCTTTCTTTTATTTTTTGGTATGTATACTATTTTTTGAACAAAACGCTAATCCCATGTTTTCTTATATTAATGTCTCATATTTTTCAATTAAAATCCTAATTCTATATTTGTTTTTTGAAGAATGTCCCCTATATTTTTAATCAAAATCCTAATCTTAAGTTTTTTGTTTGGAATGCTTCTATTTTAATTGAAAACACTTATCTTATTTGATTGAAAGATAGAAGCCATTCAGAAAAAAAAACATAGGATTAGGGTTTTGATTTAAATATGAGACATTAAAAAAGAAAACATAGGATTAAGGCTTTAATTACGAAATAGCAGATATTCAACTATACAATTAGGGTTTTGATTGAAAAATAAGATACACTACTATAAGAAAACATAAGCTTAGTGTTTTGATTAAAAAATAGTAGATATTCTGAAAAGAAAACATAGGATAAGGGTTTTGATTGAAATGTACTAGGCATTTCAAAAAATAAAACATAGGTTTATTCTTTTGATTACAAAATAGGAGACATTACTAAAAGGAAACATAAGATTAGGGTTTTGAATAAAAATAGGACACATTATTATAAGAAAACAAAGTATTAGGGTTTTGATTTAAAAATAAAAGATATTCTGAAAAGAAAACATAGGATTAGGATTTTGATTGAAAAATAGGAGACATTATGAAAAGAAAACAAAGGATTAGGGTTTTGATTTAAATATATAAGACATTCTGAAAATAAAAAAAATATTAGGTTTTTATTGAAAACTGAAAAATAGTAGATATTCCTAAAAGAAAACATAGGATCATGGTTTTGATTTAAAAATATGGGATATTTTCAAAATAAAGCATAGGATTAGAGTTTTGATTAAAAAATAGGTGACATGATTGTAAAAAAACATGGGATTAGTGTTTTGATTAGAAACCAAAAAATAGGGGAAATTTCCAAAAGAAACCATAGGATTAGGGGTTTTATTTAAAAAATAGTTGATATTGCCCAAAGAAAATAAAGGATTAAGGTTTTGACTGAAAACTGATAAATAAGATACATTAAGTAAAAGAAAACATAGGATTCGTGTTCTGATTTAAAGACATTAGATATTCCGAAAACATAGTAGACATTACGAAAATAAAACATAGGATTAGAATTTTTCTTCATAAATAGGAGGCAGTAAAAAAAGAAAACATAGGATTAATATTTTGATTTGAAAATGGTAGACATTTCTAATAGAAAATATAGTATTAGGGTTTTGATTGAAAAATATGAGGCCTTTTGAAAAGAAAGCATAGAATTAGGGTTTTGATTAAAAAATATGAGACATTTTGAAAAGAAAACATAAGATTAGTCTTTCGATTCAAAAATAGGAGGATTTTTGAAAAGAAAACATAGGATTAGTGTTATAATTTAAAAATATGGGACATTCTATAATAGTAGCCACTCCAATTATAGAAATGTCCTAATATCGGATGCCTCTTATAGAAATGTCCTAAATTTGACTAAAACCCCTAATCCTATGTTTTCCTTGCTGATTGTCTCTTATTTTTAAATCAAAACGCGAATGCTATCTTTCAAAAGTTGAATCCTATGTTTTCTTTTCGGAATGTGTCTATTTTTTAGTTTTGAATCAAACCCCTAATTCTTTGTTTTCTTTTTCACATGTCTCATTTTTTTAATCAAACCCCTGATCCAATCTTTTGCTTTGGTAATGTTTACTAATTTTTAATCAAAACCATAATCCGATATTTACTTTTCGGAAGGTCTCATATTTCTCAATCAAAACCCTAATCCTATATTTTCTTTTTGGAATGCCACCTATTTTTCAACCGAAACTCTAATTTTATGTTTTGTCTTTTGGATGTCTCCTATCTTTCAATCAAAACCCGAATCATATCTTTCAGAACTCTAGTCCTATGTTTTTCTTTTTCGAATGTATCATATTTTTCAATCGCAGCTCTAATCCTATGTTTTCTTGTGGTAATATCTGCAATTTTTTAATCAAAACCCTAATCATATGTCCCTTATTTTTCACTCAAAAACATAATCCTTTAATTTTCCAAAATCTAATCTTATGTTTTCTTTTTCTAATGCCTTCTATTTTTGAATAAAAATTCTAATCCTATGTTTTCTTTTCGAAATGGCTCCTATTTTTGAATCAAAACCATAATCCTTGTTTTCTTTTGGGAATGTATGTTATTTTGAATCGATACCCTAATTCTATGTTTTCTTTTCGGAATGCCTACTATATTGGAATCAAAACCATATTCCTATGCTTTCTTTTCGTAATGTATCCTATCATTAAATCAAAATCCTAATCATATGTTTTCTTATTCTAATTCCTCCTATTTTTGAATAAAAATCCTAATCATTATCCTATGTTTTCTTTACGTAATGTCTCCTACTTCTTAATCAAAACACTAATCCTCTATTTTCTTTTCGTAATGTATCTTACTATTCAATTTTGACTTAAAACCCTAATATGATCTTTTGTTTTGAGAATGTCTATTAATTTTTAAGCAAAACCCTATTCCGATGTTTTATTTTGGAATATCTTATATTTTTCAATCAAAACACTAATCTTATGTTATCTTTCAAAATGCGTCCTATTTTTCAATCAAAACCCTAATCGTATGTTTTCTCTTTGTAATTTGTCCTATTTTTCAATTTTGAATCAAAACCCTAACTCTTTTTTTCCTTTTTAGAATATCTCCTATTTTTAAATAAAAACCCCAATCCTATGTTTTCTTCTTGGAATGTTTACTATGTTTTCTTCTTGGAATGTCTACTATTTTTGAATGAAAACCCTAATCCTATATCTTGTTATAATAATGTCTCCTATTTTTCAATCAAAACCCTAATCTTAGTTTTTAGAATGTCTACTATTTTCGGGTTGAAGCAATACTCTTATGTTTTCTTTTCATATTTTCTCATATTTTTTTAATTAAAACTCTAATTCTATTATGATGATATAGCTTCTATGTTTTTAATCAAAAAAACTTTCTTTTCAGAACACCACCTATTTTTATTTAAAACCCTTACCTAATGTTTTTTGGGAATGTCTACTATTTTTTAATAAAAGCAATAATCATATGTTTTATTTTTTCAATGGCTCATATTTTTAATCAAAACAAATACGCTATGTTTTCTTTATGGAATGTCTCCTATATTTCAATCAAAACCCTAATCTGATATATTCTTTTTGGAATGTCTCCTATCTTTCAATCAAAACATGAATCCTATGTGCTTAATGTTTCCTATTTATCGGTTTTGAATCAAAAACACTACCGTATGTCTTCTTTTTTGGAATGTCTACTATTTTTTTCAATCAAAAACAAATTTCTTTCTTTTCCTTTTTCAGAATATCCGCTATTTTTAATCAAACCCCCTAATCCTTTATTTTTCTTTTTAATATTTTCTCATTTTGTTGAATGAAAACCCTAATGCAATGTTTTCTTTTCGGAAAGATTAGATTAGGGTTTTGATTCAAAACCCTATTTTTGATTGGAGATATTACTATAAGAAAACATAGAATTAGTGTTTTCAATCAAAACCCTAATTCTATATTTTGTTATAGTAATTTGTCTTATTTTTTAACCAAAACTTTAAGCCTATGTTTTTTTCTTTCGGAATCCATACTATATTTGAATCAAAACCCTAATCCTATATTTTGTTTTTGGAATGTCTTTTTTTTTTCAATCAAAAACTTTAAGCTCGTGTTTCTTTTGGAATTCATATTATATTTGAATCAAAACCCTAATCCAATGTTTCTTATAGTAATGTCTCCTATTTTTCAATCAAAACCCTAATCCTGCGTTTTCTTTTCACAATGCCTACTATATTTGAATCAAACCCCTAATTCTATGTTTTCTTTTCATAATGTCTCATGATTTTTAATCAAAACCCTAATCACATGTTTTATTATAGTAATGTCTCCTATATTTGAATCAAAACCATAATCCTATTTTTTCTATTCGGAATGTCCCCTGTTTTTTAATTTGGAATCATAACCCTACTTCTTTTCTTTCTTTTTAGAATGTTTGCTATTTTTGAATCAAACCCTAATCCTATGTTTTTTTTTCCCGAATGTCCCCTATTTTGCAAGCAAAATCCCAATACTATGTTTTCTTTTCTTAATGTCTCCTATTTATCAGTTTTGAATCAAACCCTAACCTATGTTTTCTTTTCAGATTGTCTCATATTTTTAAATCAAAATATTCATCCTATGTTTTCTTTTAGGAATGTGTCCTATTTTTGTGTTTGGAATCAAACCTCTAATCCTTTGTTTTATTTTTGAAATGTCTTATTTTTTTTAATCAAAACCCTAATCATATTTTTTCTTATACGAATGTCTCCTATTTTTCAATCAAAACTGCTAATCCTATGTTTTTGTTTCCAAATGCCTAATATTTTTTCAATCAAAACTCTAATTCTATGTTTTCTTTTGGGAATGTCTACTATTTTTTTAATCAAAACCCTAATCCTATGTTTTTAGCCAAACCCCTAAATCATATGTTTGAATCAAAACTATAATCCTTTGTTTACTTTTCATAATGTCTCATTTTCTTTGAAACAAAACCCAAATCCTAGGTTTTTGTTTTTGGAATGCCTACTATATTTGAATGAAAAATCAATCCTATGTCTTCTTCTGGGAATGTCTGCTATTTTTGAAACAAAACCCTAATTATACGTTTTCTTTTGGAAATGGTCCCTATCTTTTTGTTTTTAATAAAAACGTTAATCCTGTGTTCCTTTTCTAAATATCTCATGTTTTTCAATTAAAACCCTAATCGTATGTTTTCTTTCTGGAATGGCTACTATTTTTAATCAAAACCCTAAGCTTGTGTTTTCTTAAAGTGATGTCTATCATTTTTTCAATCAAAATTATAATCCTATGTTTTTATTTCGCAATGCCTACTATATTTGAATTGAAACCCTAATCCTGTTTTCTTTTTCGAATGTCTCCTATCTTTTACTGAAAATCATAATCCTATGTTTTCTTTTAGAAATGTCTACTATTTTTTATTTAAACACTTAATCTTATGTTTTGTTATTGAAATGTTTCATATTTTTCATTCAAAACCCTAATCCTATGTTTTCTTATAGTAATGTCAACTATTTTATCAAACAAACCCTTATCCTATGTTTTTCTTTTCGGAGTACCTACTCTATTTCAATGAAAATCCTAATCCTATGTTTTCTTTTCCTAAAGTCTCCAATTTATAAGTTTTGAATCAAAACCTTAACTTATGTTTTCTTTTCAGAACGTCTCCAATTTTACAATCAAAACCTTAATCCTATGTTTGATTTTTGGAATGTCTCCTATTTTTTCAATCAAAACCTAATCCAATGTTTTCTTTTCCGAATATCCCCTATTTTTTAATCAAACCCCAGATCCTACATTTTTTAATGCCTCCTATTTTTTAATCAAAATTCTAATCTTATGATTTTCTTTATGAAATGTCGGTTATGTTTGAATCAAACCACAATCCACAGTTTTCTTTTTGTATATTTTTCAATCAAAACAACAATCCTATGATTTCTTTTCAGAGTGTGTCTATTTTTCAATCAAAATACTAATCCTATGTTTTCTTTTAGGAATGTCTGCTAGTTTTGAATCAAAACCCTAATCCTATGGTTTCTATTTGGAATGTCTACTATTTCTTGGTTTTTATTCAAAACCTTATTCCTAAATTTTCTTAGAGTATTGTATCCTATTTTCAACCCAAAACCTAATCATATGTTTTCTTTTCAAAATGTCTTATATCTCATGTTTTTTAATCAAAACACTAATCCTAAGTTTTTTTTGGGGAATGCCTCCTATATTTTAACCAAAAAAACTAATCTTATATTTTTTTTGGAATGTCTACTATTTTTTAATCGAAACAATAATCCTACGTTTTATTTTCGTAATATCTCATATTATACAATCAAAACCCTAAACCTATGTTTTTCTTTTCTAATTGCCTATTAATTTTTCATCAAAACCTTAACCCTATGTTTTCTTATATTAATGTCTCATATTTTTCAATCAAAACCATAATCCTATGTTTTCTTTTCTTGATGTCTCTGATTTTTAAGTTTTGAATGAGAACCCTAATCCTATATTTTCTTTTGGAAATGTTTCATATTTTTCAATGAAAACCATAATTCTATGTTTTTTTGGAATGACATCTATTATTGAATTAAACCGCTAATCCTATGTTTTCTTTTGGAAATAAAGATGCCGCAAGTGTCGGTCTCCTTCACGGTCGGGTCTGCTGCTGGTTCTGGTCTTGGTGATGTTGGTACTACGGATGCTAGCAGAGTACGGGGTCTCATCACAAAGGTAGAAGTCACGTCTCGCTCAAGTATCTGCTGTAGATTGTCGAGACGCTCCATCAACTCTATGTGATTCACAGCCTATGTAGCGCGAACCTCAGCCAACTCTGTCTGTAGCACCCCTACAACACTCTCAAGTCTTTCAAACTGATCATAGGCTCGAGATGGTAAAAATATACTCACTGTAGGTGGCTCCTGTGCCACAGGTGGTGCCTCGGTCTCCATCTGCTCAGGCTGTGGTTTTGGAGCAGGCTATTAACCCTCTGTTGTTTCACCCTCGGCTATCTCTAACGGGGACATGATCATCACATATACGCTCACCTTGTATCTCCTCACCATGCCCAACAAATGCATGGTCTCAATACCGAGGGAAGATGGTACAATCACCTTCTCAGCCCCTCAAATGGTGTCCAGAAAACCCATCCTGATGATGAGTCTAGTAATGTAGGAGCCTGAGAAGTGGACGCCAACTCTCGCATACTACTCATGGTGGCACAAATATTCAGCCACGACATGCCCCAGATGGATCAGCTCACTTTGTACCATAGAATTTAAGTATTGCAGCACCTGCGAGCTCGGGACTCTGTTATTGTCACCACGGCCGTTCACTAATCGGCTAAGAATGGCGTGAATATATCTGAACGATAGTCGGGAGAGGCATGTCACCATAAAAACACCTGGCTCGTATTCTCCTTAACCACACAACATACGGTAGACGAGCTACGGAGTCAAACTGCTCGGATAATCGGTCGGGAGCTGCTCATACTTCTCTGTGTCCGTAAATACCCCGTTGTATAAACCCAGTCGGATGGCCAACTATGTCACACTCATGCTATAACGCTATCCGAATGCTCTGAACTGTATAGTGTCGATGCTCGAGAAACTATTGTATAAGCGATCTGACTCGAATGAAGCAAGTACCTCTAAAGTGAGCATACGAATAACTGGCTCTTGAATCACCAATAATCTGTACGAGCTACTGACTGAGAGAAGCTCATCAACCTCCTCAGCCACCTTATCTCCTCTCTGGATCTCTGCAAGTGCACTCAAGTCCAGGAAACGTAACTGCCAGAACTTGAGCTTCGATAGACACTCAAACCGAACCTAGTGTTCAGGGACCTCAAATTCTAACTTCTTGGATGCTTGTCGGCCATTTCTTCGATCTAGGGGCCATATCTACAAGAATTGAAGAGAAATCGATCAAATTAACTTGAAAACCTAATTCTGCAAAAATCTACACGGTCGTGTGGGAATTTCACACGCCTGTGTGGATCTTTGTGGTGTATAAGCAGCATGGTCATTATGTAAAAATCCCAAAAATTCACCAAAAATTTGTTTTAAAATTACTATAAAAACATGCACCAACCATATAAACATGAAATCAAATAAATATTCACTAGTTTAAGTAAAATAAATCAAAATTGGCCAAGAAAAGAGGAAAGAGGGCTTACCAACAAAATTGAAGTGAAAAACATTGAATACGGCTGGAAAACTCACTCAAACCTCTAAAAATTGACAATGAGGGGTCGAGAGAGTGAAGACATGCGTTCTATGATTGTTTGGGAGTGAAAAGATGAAGAGGTACGAGTAGGTTTTAAAGAAAAGCCACGCCTCCTAGCGTTCTGTACATCCACAAGGGCGTCTGAAAATTCTCCACGCCAGTGTAAATCTATAAGGGAGCATTACAGGGGCAAACACACGCCCTTGTATGCTCTCACGATAGCTTATGTAGTCTCTAAATGCATCCACATGGGCGTGTGGAAATTCTCCATACCTGTGTGCCCCGCCCATAGGGGCACCCCACGTGCCCATGTGGCTTCTCTGTCCTCTCGAGAAAATGGCTAAGTGTCACACACGCCCCTTTGGAAATTCTACACGGGTGTGTGGATTCTCACAGGGGTACTCACAGGGGTATTCACAGGGGCACTCACATGCCCATGTGTGTTCTCGTGATGGAGAAGAAGTCTCTGTAGAGTTTCACATGGGCGTGGAAATTACCAATGCTTGTGTGTTGTTCATGTGGGTCATCCATAAGGGTATTCGCATGCGCCGTGTCTTCTCGTGATGGAGTCCGAGAACTCGCAAAGATCCACACGCAGGCGTGTCAAAATTACCCACGTGAGTGTGACCATCGAAGGCCATTCATAGGGGTCATTCACACCTCGCCGTGTCCTCTCGGGATGAGCTCCGAACGGAAACACATGCCCTGTGGAATTCCACTATGGCTATGTGTCTTCTCTGGATGACCTAGAAGAAAACACAAACTCTGTAGAAAATTTCTGCACACTTATAAAAACAAAGCCTACCTATACTTTGAAAAACTGACCAGAGAAACATGGGAAATGCGCTTAAACGACCAAGAAACTTTGCCAATCACAATTAAACACTCTAAAACACCAATAATCCACTAGAAAACACTGCAATAGCATGTACAAATCAAGACAACAACACTAAAGCTCTTATTCATGCAAAACTAAAACTAAGAACTAGTAAAACAGTAAAGACCTGAGTTACGTCTCAAGAGGCGCTTATTTAACGTCACTAAGCTTGATGTACATGACCTTCTCTCATGGGGGCTCATGGAGAAAGAATATTTCCTCATCATCATTACTAACCTCTCCACCAAAGTATGGTTTTAGCCGGTGTCCATTAACTTTAAAAGTACCCTTTTCCAGATGTGTAATTTCAACAACACCATAGGATGATACTTCAGCTATAATATATGGCCCAAACAATCTAGACTTGAGCTTCCCCGCGAATAGCCATAAGCGAGAATTGAACAATAAAACCTGATCACCTACTTTGAACTTTTTTGGATGCTTGATGTTCTTGTCATGCCACTTCCGAATTCTTTCCTTAGAATTCTATTCGTAACTTCCACTTGACCACTCATCTGTGGGTGGTAGCAGGTAGCAAGAAGGTGATGCACTCCATAGTGCTTCAACACTTTTTCAAGTTGAGTGTTGCAAAAATGAGTCTCTCAATCACTGATGATAATTCATGGGGTCCAGAATCGAGTGAACAACCTCTTCAGGAACTTAACCATGGCTTTAGTATCATTGGTAGATAGAGCTTGAGCCTCCACCCATTTGGAAGCATAATCAACAACCACCGTAATATATTTATTACCATTGGATTTTAGAAATGCTCCCATGAAATCAATATCCCATACATCGAACACGTCTGCAAAATTGCATCGAGTTTCGAGGCACTTCATACCATTGTGATAGATTTTGGCTCTTTCACAACTATCACATTGAAGAATAAT
The DNA here is from genome assembly GCF_009730915.1 of Dioscorea cayenensis subsp. rotundata. Lineage (NCBI taxonomy): Eukaryota > Viridiplantae > Streptophyta > Magnoliopsida > Dioscoreales > Dioscoreaceae > Dioscorea > Dioscorea cayenensis. The sequence continues at coordinate 11,870,321 of NC_052490.1, forward strand.
CTAATGTGTATCCTAAAACAAAGTTGGCCAATAGAATCTAGCGGCTAAGGCTTTTTCAGCAGTTCTACTCAAAGCATAATGCCCCTCAACCGGTCCTGAGTGACAATGTGCTAGTATATCCCAACCTTCTTCCCTTGAAACACATCTTCGGACCACATGATTTGCACAAATGTCAAAGAAGAATGAATCATCCCAAACATAATTATTTAAATCACTGAAAAACTTTTTATTTGTTGGAAGGTGAGGCCCTGTTAAGAACATTCCCCGATAAGTAATTTGGAAAATCCGCGAACTATGGAGTAGCACCTGATGCCGCACTCTGGACTGAATGGAAATGCTACATGGGGAAAAAATCATTAATCTCCTTGTTTGATGGCTCTTGCCCTTCACAACCCTATAATCGAGATAAATGGTCTGCAACCACATTTTCGGTACCTCTCTTCTCTTTTATTTCCATATCAAACTCTTGCAACGGTAAAATCCATCAGATCAACCCTAGTTTAGCATCAGCCTTGTTCATGAAATAACGAAGTGTTGAGTGATCTATTAATACCATGACCCTAGATAAGATGAGGTACGGTCTGAACTTGTGAAAGGCAAACACCACTACTAACAACTCTTTTTCTTTAGTAGTGTAGTTCTCTTGAGCATTCATGAGTCTTTCTAGCATAATAGATCGATTGAACCGTATACCTTTCCTGCTGTCCCAAAAGCGCTCCACTAGCATAGTCACTGCATCGCATCATGAGCTCAAATGGTTCATTCCAATCTAGCGTGATTAAATCGGTGCTTGCACTAATTTGTCTTTCAACAAATTGAAAGTAACCAAGCAATCATCTCTGAAATCAAAGAGCGCATCTTTTTCAAGGAGTTTCGCCATCGATTGAGTGATGTTTGAAAAATCCTTGATGAACCTCTTGTATAAATCAGCATACCTCAAAAACTCCGAACTCCTTTCACATTTGTTAATGGAGGAAGTTTGTTTATAACTTCGCTCTTTCCCTTATCCAATTCCATCCCAATTGGGAGATCTTGTGACCAAGGACAATGCCCTCTTCGACCATAAATTGACACTTTTCCTAATTAAGAACAAGATTTGTTTTCTCATATCTCAACAACACTCTCTCCCAGTTTCTTAAGCAAATGTCGAAGGAATCTCCAAATACCGAGAAATCATCTATGAACACCTCCATGATATCACCAAAGAGATCATCAAAAGTAGTGGTCATACATCATTGGAATGTCACCGGCACAGTACACAACCCGAAAGACATTCTTCTATAAGCAAAGGTCCATTAAGGGCAAGTACATGTTATTTCTCTTAGTCTTCCGTGCAATAGGAATTGAAAGTATCCCGACATACCGTCAAGTAACACAAAATTGATGCTCGACCAATCGCTCGAACATTTGATCAATAAATGGCAATGGGAAAATGATCCTTTCGAGCTGCATCATTTAACCTCATGAATCAATGCATACACGCCACCACTATGACCTGCTCTAGTTGGGATTAACTCATTTCTTTCATTTTTAAACATTGTCATCCCTCCTTTCTTTGGAATTACTTGAGTGGGACTCACCCAAGCACTATCAAAGATGGGATAGATAATTTCCTACATGCAATGCTTCACCACCTCCTTTCACAACATCCTTCATGTTTGGGTTTCAATCTTTTCTGAGGTTGAATCACCGACTTATAATTGTCGTCCATTAAAGATTTTATAAGTGCTAAAATGAAGGATGGATGCTCTTTATATCAGAAATCTTTCTAGCAATAGCATATTTATGCTTCTTCGGCAAGTTCACAAGCTTGTCCTTATGATCTGCAGAGAGGTTCGAAGATACAATAACATGGAGTTTTGATCCCTCCATGAGAAAAGCGTATTCCAAATATGATACCCTGTCCTGATTTTTGACCTCATGCCATTTTAGATTTTTGTGCATGCATTAGTGGAGTGGTCATTTTGCACCGCTGTATCTTTGCATGATTACACGTGAGGTTATGTGTGGAAAACCAGACTAAAACAGAGGGCAAAACGGTTTTTCGGACCCTTTTTCATTTCTCTTTCTCTTATAAGGGTATTTTGGTAATTTCAAATTTTCTTTGAAAAATAATTGAAAATTTGAGAAGATAAGAGAAGCAACGGTTGCTCTCTGTTCTCATTTCTTATATCTTTTTGTTTTCATTCCTTCCCTCATTTCGGCAAACACTTGGTTTTTGATTTTGTCGTTGAGCTTTTGGTGAATCAATGCTTCTATCCTATTCCTCTCATTCTTCTGATCCTGGGAAGGCTTCGATTCAAGGTTTTCTCCTTGTATTTTCTTCATATTTAATTGTTTTCAAAAATCCTTGAAACCATCGAAATCAACTTTGGTTTGAGTTGTTTTTGCAATCAAATCCAAGCCAATATTGTTAGATATTCATGTGTGTGTATGTTTGTCAAGAAATTTTTGTGTTTTGGTGTTGTAAAGTCATCGAGAAAACCATTGAAACAAGGTGGAGTTTCATCTGTAGCAAATTTGCCGTACTCGTAAAGAAATATGAAGTTTACTATAGCACTCAAAAACCTTGGGCTTTTTTCTTTTGTATTTCTTGGTCGAAAATCGAAGCTCTTCTTCCTTGAATTCATTGGAACTTGTTTTTACCTTTATTGGAGGTCGTAGACTCAAAAATGATGTCATTTTCTCCCCTAAAAACCCGAAGAGTTACATGTTCGACATGTAACCTTGCATTCGCATGCATTCTAGTTTCTATTCTTATGTTCATTGGTTCTTGGATTCCTTGTTTGACCCTATGTGGCAAAAGCATCATCCCGAGGGAAAGGAAATTACCGATCCTCGAACGCCGCCTCAATGCGGTAGACAACCGGTTCTATGAGTGGTTTATTTGTTAATTGCTATAGATTTAGTAAGAGTATAATAGTATTTGTCTATATATTTTTATATCATAAATTTGATGCTAAACAGATTTCATTTACTATATATATATAACTATTTTTGAGTATGGAGTTATTTGGCAAAATGATTCTCAGTATATTTATGCGTATTTATCTTGAAACAAAACCTGTTTACATGTTAATGTATTTAAATGCAAATGGATTATGGTTTGATGTATATTTTCTCATTTAGCATATGCTTGATTTCTCGAGTCGAATTGGAAAGAATTGCATTGTGGCATTTTAGATGGTGACAAAGCAGACATCAGACATCGAGCGTAGGGGCTTGCACGTGTCCCGCTAATCGGATGTGCGTGGTCAACCTTGAGTTTATCGGTCAAAGAGCGCTGGAGCCATTGACCATGGTCTTTTATGTGAGAAACCCGGGGTCACCACATCGTGAATCTCATGGCCACAACACCGAAGGAAGGAAGTTTGTGTGAATTTTAAAAGTTCTAAAAACACTCTAGTCGGTCCCAGAAATAGTCAGCTGGTCACTTTCACAATTAGCTTGGGAATTGTTTCGAGGCTAGCTTTGTATTTTTGTAGCGTGTGCTCAACATGTTGAAAAATGCTACTTAGTTGTACTATTTATAAAATGATCTCTGTTAACTGCTGAATACCTGAACTACTTGTATATGTAGTATTACTGTGTAATTAATATTCGAATGCTTTTTACTACCTCATATATCTATGTCACCACCACTAGCGTAACATCTGCTATCGGCACTTCTATTTTTCTTCCTCTGCATGGACATGTGTTGACTGGTTAAGCTGGGCAAGTAGTAGACCCATCAATTCTTTCTTCTCGCCTATGTTAGTTTGCAGATAAGTATGTAAACTTATGGAAAACCACTATACTTGAATCTTTTGTGTATCGTTCTTGTATTTGTACTTTCTCGTTGGATTTAGAACCCTACTGTTCTCAGAGTGGAGGTTGTCTCCTCAAGAAGTTGTAATAGGGGTTTGTTTTGAGCCTTAAGATGACTAGGAGGGTAGGATGTCTGTAGAGTCCACTCTTTGTTGTTATGGACGATCTGCCACTCTGTCCAAATAGGGGTCAGGACCACAATTTTAGTGGTATCGTGACGCTAAAGGTTTAATGATTTAGTCTGAGCATAAACCGTTGATTTTGATAATAATTAGTGGATCCAATTACCGATCTGAATTTTAGCGTAAATGCATGTAGGAGTTATGTTTGGATTTTGTTTTTCCTTGTTCCTTTTCAACTAAAATGCTAGACAACGTTCACGCAAGTGCACGAGGCTGAGTTAGTCACTCTTCCGCGAGAAACCTCCTCCCGCCGCTTCCTTCTCCCTAGCAAGAGGTCGGGCTTCAGACATGAGCCCGCATGGCAACATCAGTGCATGCTCCCGGTGTCCACGCACTCTGAGCCTAATATTGTAAATCGAGGATTGAAGCTCTTTATATCTTTAAGGCATATTGGGATGCCCAAGGTCGTCAATCGCTATACAAGGGAATACCGCGACATCCTTGGTTATTGAGGGTTGTTTGGGGACAAAGCTCCATACTGAGCCAGAGATTTGTGCCACCACGACTCCTCTCCAATTCTTTTTAGTTCAACTACTACTCGATAGGAAATAACAAGATCAGTCGAGCTTAATCTTTCAAGTTATCAAGGAAGTAGTTGACTGGCCTCGAGGCTCGATAAATCGGTCATGAAGGTAAGTGCCTTCATGAGAATCTAGCTAAGAGAAGAAAACCTCGATTATTCAAGGGCATCCAAGTGCAGAGAGTAAGGGCACATGTTCAGATTTTACAGGATCTAGCTCAGTTAAAGCATTGTCCGGGCAAGTGGGCAGTCAGAAGGGTACTATATCTGTGAGTGGCAGTTTTAGAGGAAAGTTAACTAGAAATGTTCCCAGATACCGGAATTGCAACAGTTTTCATTCTGGTCAATGTCGTAAGCCACACAGATGCTATCAGTATGGGCAGACAGGCCACTGTAAGTCAGCATGTCCAGAGTTAGGCGATGGAGCACCAGGGTCAGCACCTCCCTACAGGCGACGAGTCAGTCAATGTGATGCAGTGCTCCATCGTGATCCGCTCCGCTTCCCCAACCGGATCGGTCTGTCGCTAGTAATATTCCGCAAGGTGAAACATTAGGACCATAGATCTGCTGTTAGACCATAGTTTCACCATGACCAATAAGGAAGATGAAGACAGACCACACGTGATTATAGGTGCTGTATCCATTCTTCAACATGATGCATATATTTTGGTAGACTCAGGGTCAGAGAGATCTTTTGTTAGCACTGCATTTGTATATCATGGCAATAGAATAGCTTCTCCTTTAGATTGTGAACTTATGATCCAAACGCCCCTTGGTGAAGAGATTGTTAGAAAGGTAGTTTTTCAGGGATGTCCTATTAATGTCAAGGGTATAGATTTTGAGGCAGATCTGATTCCATTAGATATGCGAGATTAATGCCATACTAGGTATGGATTGGTTGGACTGATATAAGGCTTCCATTGACTGCTTTAGAAAAGAAGTGACTTTGCAAACCTTTCATTGATCTAGTATTGTGTTTGAGGGAGAAAGGTAGATTATTTCAAGGTGTATGATATCTTCTGTGGAAGCATGGAAACTGGTGCATAAGGGATGTGAAGCATACCTGCCCATATAGTGGATACAAGAATTATTGCACCAAACTTCAAGGATGTCCCCATTGTTCATGAGTTTGAGGATGTATTTTCTGATGAATTGCCTGGGTTACCCCTAGATCGAGTGTTTGAGTTTGTTATTTACTTGCTACCGGGTACTGCTTCAATCTCCATCCCTCCGTATACCCGAGTGTGGCACCAACAGAAGTTAAAGAGTTAAAAGTGCAGTTACAGAATTTGGTGGATAAAGGGTTCGTACACCTGAGTGTGTCACCTTGGGGTGCGCCGATTCTCTTTGTGAAAAAAAGGATGGTTCCTTCAGACTGTGTATAGATTACCAACAGTTAAATAAGGTGACCATCAAGAACAAGTATCATTTACCCAGAATAGATAATTTGTTTGACCAGTTGGGTGCGGCAAGAGTGTTTTCGAAGATTAACCTTGGGCTTAGTTACCATCAGTTGGAGATCAAGGAGAGTGATGTGCCGAAGACAGCGTTCCGTACATGATACGGGCATTATGAATTTCTGGTCATGCCATTCGGTTTGACTAATACCCCAGCTGCTTTTATGGACCTGATGAACAAAGTTTTCAGACCATATCTTGATAAGTTTGCGATTATCTTCATCAACAATATTTTGAACTACTCAGTAACTAAAGAAGAACATGTGCAGTATTTGCGTATAGTATTACAGACTTTCCGGCAGGAAAAGATGTATGCTAACTTCTTGAAGTATGAGTTTTGGTTAAAGAAAATGGTCCTTCTTGGACATTTGGTACCTGGAAAAAGAAATTTGTGTGGACTGGAAGAAGGTTGAAGCAATCATTAATTGGGGTGAGAAGTATGAGAAGAGTTTTCAAGAGTGGAAGAGCTGCCTAACTGCAGTGCCGGTGCTTATTCTACCTACTAGTGGTAAAGAGTTTATAGTGTTCAGTGTTGCTTCATGACAGGATCTTGGTTGTGCATTGATGGAAGATGGGAGAGTGTAGCTTATGTTCCTCGACAGTTGAAGAATTAGCGGCAGTGGTTTTTGCCATAAAGATCTGGTGACATTATCTTTATGGAGATAGATGCTTGATTTAAACTAATCATAAGAGTTTAAAGTATTTGTTCAGTAAGAAAGAGCTAAACTTGATGCAGTATAGATGGTCAGAGTTGATCAAGGATTATGATCTGGTGATTGACTACACTCCAGTTCTTCAAGATATGGATGTCAGAATTAAGATTGAGCCAAAATGGGTTCTGTTGCCAACTTTTGTTGTAAGAGCATCCTTACTTGAGCAGCGTCAAAAATCTCAGAGAGCAGATGAAGAGTTATTGAGAGAAATATAGAGATTGGAAAAGGCTGAACCTAGTGAATTTGGGCTTCGCAATGATGGTATTCTTGTTTTTCGGGGAAGGTTTTGTATTCCAAAGGATATAGGACTTTGCAGTGTTATTTTAGAGGAAGTGAATTCCTTAGGCTACGCAGTACACCCAGGCAGCACTAAGATGTACCGTACAATCAAGGAAAATTATTGGTGGCCTGGAATGAAGCGTGAGATCACAGAGTTTGTAGCAAGTTTCTTGGTATGCCAACAAGTAAAAGAGGAGCATCAACAACCTCCAGGACTATTACAACTTTTGCTTATCCCAGATTGGAAATGGGAGCATATTACTATGGATTTCGTGGTTGGGTTACTGCATACTCTTCAGGGGCATGACATTGTGTGGGTTATTGCGAACCGTTTGATGATTTCAACACATTTTTTAGCCATTCATTCCAAATATTCTTTGGAAAGGTTAGCGAAGCTATTCATAAGAGAAGTTGTTAAACTCCACTGGGTACCTGTTTCAATTGTGTTAGATCATGACTCGAGATTTACATCTCAGTTTTGGCTGAAGTTTCACCAGGCTCTGGGGACCACTTTGAGATTTAATACTCGCATAGCATCCTCGGACGAGATGGCCAATCGAGCATACAATCCAGACACTTGAGGATATGTTGAGGGCTTGTCTTCTCGATTTTGAAGGAAGTTGGGATAAGCATTTAGCTCTTGTGGAATTCGCTTACAACAATAGTTTTTATACAAGTATTGGTATGGCTCCTTATGGAGCTATGTATGGACGTAAGTGCTGAACACCTCTTTGTTGGAGTGAAGTCGGTAAAAGAAAGTTGCAAAGTGTGGAATTGATTTAAAAAAATAACATAAAAAGTAAAAGGTAATTCAAGACAAAGTTAAAAGTGGCCCATGATCGGCAAAAGAGCTATGCAGACAAGAGGAGAAGAGATTTAGAGTTTCAAGTGGGTGATAGAATTTTCTTGAAGATATCACCTTGAAAAGGAGTAATACGGTTTCGTAGTAGGGGAAAGCTAAATCCTTCCTATATTGGGTAGTTCTTGATACTTGAAAGAGTTGGACAAGTGGCTTATAGACTTGAGTTGCAGGCAGAATTTGAGAAGATCCACAATGTTTTCCACGTCTCGTTGTTGAAGAAGTACGTGTTTGATCGATCACATACACTTGAAACACCCTCAGTGGATCTTCGAGAAGATTTTACATTTGAAGTGAGACCTATCCATATCCTTGATCGGCTAGAAAAAGTCCTTCGATGAAAGGTAGTGCCAGTTGTAAAAGTCCTTTGGAAAAGTGATCAGATTAAGGAGTTGGCCCGGAATCGAATCGGTTCATGAAAGAGAAATATCCTATTTTGTTCAGCGAGTCTGGTAAGTGGAAATTTTCAGGACAAAATTTCTCTAATGAGGGTAGAGTGTGATACCCTGTCCTGATTTTTGACCTCAAGCCTTTTTAGATTTTTGTGCATGCATTAGGGGTAAAACGGTTAATTTTGCACTAGTACCATCTTTGCATGATTGCACAGTAAGTTATGTGTGAAACTAATGAAAAACAGGGCAAAACGTGTCTTTTGGACCCCCTTTTGATTTTTATTTTCTCTTATAATGGTATTTTTGTAATTTCTCCTTTTCCTTAACAAAATTGAAAATTTGAGAAGATGGGAGAAGCAACGTGGGTCTATGTTCTCATTTCCTTATCTCTTTTGGTTTTCATTCCTTCTTCATTTTCGCCAAACACTTGGTTTTGAAAAAAAAAATTTCTGCGTCGAGCTTTTTCGGCGAATCAACGCTTCTATCTTCTTCCTCTCATTCTCTTGAGCATGGTAAGGCTTCGATTTAAGGTTTGTAGTTGTTTTTTCTTCTTATTTAATTGTTTTCAAAAATCCTTGAAACCATAGAAATTAACCTTGGTTTTAGTTGTTTTTGGACTAAAATCCAAGCCAATATTGTTGATATTCACGTGTGTGTATGTTTGTCAAGAAATTTTGTGTTTTGGTGTTGTAAATCGTTGAGAAACCATTGAAACAAAGCCGGCTTTACTGTAGCAAAGCGTTGGTACTGTAGAAAATACGCTGTTACTGTAGTACCGAAAACCCATGGGCTATTCTTGTATTTATTTTGTACAAATTAAAGCTCTTCTTCCTCGGAATTCATTAGAACTTGTTTTACTGTGATTTGATGTCGTTTGGTGTAAAAAAAACGTCCTTTTCCCTTAAAACCCTAGAGTTACATGTTCAACATGTAACCATGCACTCGCATGCATTCTAGTTTCCATTCTTGTGTTCATTTGCTCTTGGATTCCTTTGTTTGACTCTAGGTAGCAAAGCTTCCTCCCCGGGAAGGAAATTGCTCTAAATGTGAACGCTGTCTCAAAGCGAGACTGACTCGGTTAAGTGAGTGGTTTACTTGTTACTTGCATATATTTAATAAGAGTATTATAGTATTTCTCTATATGTTTTATATCTTAAATTTGATCCTAAACTAGATTTCATTTTGCTATATATATAGAGATATTTTTGAGCATGAAGTTATTTTGGCAAAAATGATTCTATTATATTTACGAGTATTTATCTTGAAAAGAAACCTCGTTTACATATAAATGTATTTACATGCAAATGGAATATGGTTTGATGTATATTTCTTATTTTACATATTGCTTGATTCCTCGAGATGGAATTGGAAAGAATTGGATTGTAGCATTTGGATTTTAATGGCGACAGCAGACTTCAGTCTGACACTGCAGTGTGGGGTTCCAAGTTCCGCCCTAATGGGAGGCGCGTGGTCAACCTTGTGTTTACCTCCGGTCAAGAAGTGCGCGGAGCCATCTGACAAGAGGGGTCTCTTTATGTTAGGAACCCGGGAGTGACTACACGAGGAATCTCAAAGTGCCCAACACCAAGGAAGGTAGTATTGTGAATTTTAAAAGTCATAAAAACAACTTGGTGGTCCAGTAGCTAATCGCGGCCACGATTAGCTTGGGAATTGTTTGAGATCTGCCTGTATTTTGAGCGGTGCTCAACGTGTTGGAAAATGCTAATTACATGCACTATATATAAAATTTTTTGATCTCGTTAACTGCTGAATACCTGAACTACTTATATGTGTTATTATTATTGTGGTAATTACTATTTGAATGCTTTACTACGTCGATATATCTATGTCGCTCACCACTCATTGGTAACATCTCGTTACTCAAGACTCGCTCTTCTTCCCTCAGTCGCAACGTTGGACTAGGTTACGCTTAGGTGCGTGAGACCAATCGAATCTTTCTTCTTGTCTAGGTTAGTTTGAAGTGTGCATGTATACTTTCTGGATCCACTAGCCTTGACTTTTGTGTACTATTCTTGTATTTGTACTTTTTGGTTGTATTTGGAACCCCACCTGGGTTCTCTAGTGCGAGGTTGTCTCCTCTTTAGTAAGTTAGTAATAGCTGGTTTGTTTTTGAGCCTTACGCGTCGTGAAGGTAGGATGTTGTAGGATATGTCTCTCTGTCATGGCGACCGCCATGTGACCCGCTAGGGTCGTATGACACCAAATGTGCTCAGGGTAGTTTTTAAGCTCTAGCTTGGTGATTCCTCAATGGATGATCGCAATCTGCTCTCCTTCAATCTATTAATTTCCTCAAATTGTGTAGAATTTTGTTCAATAACGTTCTCCAAGCCATCCGAGCTTGTATATGTGATTCCAATGATCTTTAACCCAGATCCACATTCTCTATCTCACAAGTTTCGGATCTGCATTCAAAAATTCCTACCGAGAAAAATTTCATGTCTTTGGTCTTGATGGGAAGAATCAAATTGAGCAAGGACCTTTTCCAAACTTTCTTCCAAGTGATAGTTCAGAGATGACAGCGCAGACTTTTCATACTGATCCACCACACTATCTAGCTCACAATTTTTATCCCGAATCTCAATAATGTGATCAACAACTAACTCTTCTACAAAATTACCGGACATAGGGCTGCTTATGGATACAACAACATGAAAGTGGACTGTAGTGCAAACATTTGGTAACTGCTTTCTATATCTCCAACCATTCCATTGTTTGTATCAAATATTTCGGTTATGTTGATCATCTTTCCTGCTACTAATGAAAGAAAACAAATTAGAACGATGGGAGAATAAGGAATTGTGAATAGAATATGATGAATAACTAAAATAGCAAAGTGCAAAATGCTTCTAAACGCTATTCCCATGGGGTAGATC